>NW_027203013.1:0-117921 GCF_024711535.1 Dipodomys merriami
AAGACCACACTAAAGCTACCAGCACGACTATGTTTATTGCAGCACTATTTACTATAGCTAAGATATGGAACCAACCCAGATGCCCTTCAGTAGATGAATGGATCAAGAAA
This sequence comes from Dipodomys merriami, assembly GCF_024711535.1. Classification (NCBI taxonomy): domain Eukaryota; kingdom Metazoa; phylum Chordata; class Mammalia; order Rodentia; family Heteromyidae; genus Dipodomys; species Dipodomys merriami. The sequence goes on from NW_027203013.1 coordinate 111, forward strand.
ATGTGGTATATATACACAATAGAATTCTATGCCTCCATCAGAAAGAATGACATTGCCCCATTTATTAAGAAATGGAAAGACTTGGAAAAAATTATATTAAGTGAAGTAAGCCAGGTCCAAAGAAATATAGGTCCCATTGTTGCCCTTATTTGTAATATCTAGTGTATGTCTGAGTCAAGCAGAAAAGTTCAGATAAGGTGGTGATAGGGAAATGAACCCATTGTTTGTCTTATTTGTAATATCTAGTGTATGTCTGAGTCAAGCAGAAAAGGTCAGATTAGGTGGTGATAGTGAAATGAACCCTAAGATATGTACTCAAATGTGTTTTTTTCTTTCTTGAGATTTTTTCTAACACGTTTATAAGATTATTTCTTTGTTGCTTTGTACGTCCCTTCCCCACAGTATAACTCCTGCTTTCACTGTATTTGATGTTGGTATAATTTGTGGAGGGGAAGGGGAAAAACAAATCGTTTAAATAGGGATACAGGTGGACCCATTGCAAAACTGAGATGTACAAGTCATTATGTCGAAAATGAACTTTACAACTTTGGTGCAGCAGAGGCGGGGGGGGAGCGGGGAGGATTGTGGGGGGGGCTGGGAGGAGGATGGGAAGGGATGGGATGGGGAAACAAAGGAGGAGGCTACAATGCTTGATAAGAAATGTACTCATTATCTTGCCCATGTAATTGTAACCCCTCTGTACACTATTTGCAAAATAAAAAATGGAAAATAAATGAATAAAACAAAAATGCAGTAAATAACCACAACAAACAGGATATGGACTGACCATTTATACATAAGTACAAATCCTACCTTTATAATGTATATAAATAGAATGTTTCCTGGGTGGGTACTTGAATTCAAGCCTAGGGACCAGGCCTTACTTTCTTGTCTTCAAGCATGGTGAGCTTCCCCTTCATCCACAGTGCTTCAGAGTTACCCAGGCCTTAAGTTCAAATTCAAAGGTAGGAGAAACGGCGTGAATTGCAAGCCAGGGAGCTATATATATATATATATATATATATATATATATATATATATATATATATATTGCTTTTTTTGCCAAACACGGTCTTGAACTCAGGTCATGGCAACCGTGCCTCAGCTTTCATCACCATAGTCTGGGGTGCTGCTGCTGGAAACACAGCCTATCCTGAGATCCTAGAACTTCAGGCCTTGTGCGGGGGTTGGGGGGGTGGGGGTGGGGGGAATGCACAGAAAAAAAGTGGCGGGATGGCATTTTAACATTTTCTTCCTTTCCACCGTGGCCATCTGGGTCTGAGTGATCCGGCTCCAAAGGATACTTCATCTTGCATTGCTGAAGGCTTGCAGGCTACTGGGGAAGCCATAATCCTGAACAATGATTAGCCAGGCCTCTTTCCTGGTGACCAATGGGCCATTAGATGTCCCTTGAGTTTGGGCCAACTCCCTGCAGCCTCTGCCTTACCCTACCTCCAGTTTAACCTTCCCGTTGCCCTACAGATGGAGGCCTGAGAGAAAGCCACTTGGCCACCTATTTCTGGTAGCTGCCAAGGCTTTTGAGAGTCAGTATGTCACAAAGAGAGTCATCATTCGCCACATTCTCAGATCTCAGCTTCCTGAGTAGCTAGGATAACAAGCATGAGCCACCAGTGCCCAGTATGTGATGCCTTTTGAAGGCATCTTGGCGAGTCTGTAAAGGAGCCCCAAAGGGCCTGGATAGACCATGACCCAATCAAGGAGCTGGGAGGGGGGAAGGTTGACCTTCTAGCCATTCTGTTCCCCCAAAATTGAAGATGCCAGGTGATGTTGTATGCACCAAACACCTAGGCCAGCAGCCACCAGGCTTAGTGGGGGAAAAGTAGAGAATACTCAAAGACTGTAGTGTTGAAATCTCTGATTTTGCATGCATGGTGTGTGTGTGTGTGTGTTTGTGTGAGAGAGAGAGAGAGAGAGAGAGAGAGAGACAGAGAGAGAGAGAGACAGAGAGAGAGAGAGAGAGACAGAGAGAGAGAGAGAGAGAGAGAGAGAGAGAGAGAGAGAGAGAGAGAGAGAGAGAGAGAGAGAGAGAACTCAGGGCCTAGGCTCTATCCCTCTATCCCTGAGTTTTCTTGCTCAAGGCTAGTGCTGTGCCACTTGAGCCACAGCCCCACTTGCTTTTTGATGGTTAATTGTAGGTAAGAGTCTCAAGGACTTTCCTCTCCAGGGTGGCTTTGAATCATAATGGGGGCCCCAGGGAAGCAAAAGTAAACACAACTCACAAGTACTATCCCTATGGTGGGCTACTCTTGCCCCCTGGTGGCCACACGCGGAACATGCGGCCCGGTGCCATTATCCCCTAGAGTTCAATTTGGGGCAGTGACCAGGGCCAAGCTGACTTTTGCTCACCCTGATTGCTGATGCCAGAGCAGGTCTGTTCAACCCTAGGCCAAGAGAGCTCCAGGAAGCCCAGCTTTCCAGGCTCACAAGGAAGGAAGAGGTCAGCTCCAGGCTGAGCTAAGAGCCTTTTCTCACAGATACCCCAACTTGGCCTTACTTATCACCATAAGACCTGTCAAAGAATAACTCCAAATAAACAAAATTGGAGCTGTGACTTCAAGTGGTAGAGCTCTAGCATTGAACCAAAGAGCTCAGCGACAGAGCCCTCAAGCTTTGAGTTCAAGACCCCCAGCTGACCTTACCCCATAAAACATAGGCTGTCTAAATGTGAACTAGTAGGATTTGTGCAGTGTTTCTGAAGAATGGTGATACTGAAGAAAGCACCCTAATTCTGATGACAGCTGAACTTGTGACATACAGCTATGTGCTGAGTCCTTCACAGGGCGCTATTTACTGGGTCCTTCCCACATGGGGGTTTTGTGCTGTTTGGTGAGTCATCCCAAAGGGTGCTATGTGCTGAGTCCCTGAGAAGAGTGGGCCGTCCTGGGTTTTTCAAAGTGTGCTGTGTGATGAGTCCATTACACAACGCACTGCATGCTGAGTCCTTCAAAAGGTGTGGTGTGCTAATACATCCCAAAGGCTCCTGCTATGTTCTGAGCCCTTGAGAAGAGAGGGATGAGGTGTTTTTTGAGTGCTGTGTGCTGAGTCCTTTACACAGGGTGCTCTGTACTGTCCTTCAAATGGTGCTGTGTGCTGGGTCCTTCCACAGTGTGTATGTGCTGAGTACTTCAAAATTGTTCTGTGTGCTGAGTTTTTTGAAGGATGCTGTGCACTGGGTGTTTTACACGGCGTGCTTCAACACAGGGTGTGATGAGTCCCTGGGAAATAGTGCTATGTGCTGAGTTTTTCAAAGTATGCCATGCACTGAGTCCTTTACCTTGGGGGCTATGGACTCCCTCCTTCAAAGGGTGCTGTGTGCTGAGTACACTACACAGCATACTACATGCTGATTCCTTCAAAGGGAGCTGTGTGCTGAGTCATTTACACAGGGTGCTTTGTGTTGATTTTGGAAGAGTGCTGTGTGTTGAGTCATTCCAAAGGGTGCTATGTTCTGAGTCCTTGAGTGGTGGTTATCCCCAACACACACACACACACACACAAACACAAACACAAATACACAAACGAGTGTCACCATGCACCTTCTTGGTGTGTGGTGTGGAGGGGGATGGAGGGGTGGGGCTGAGGGGAGATTGGATCCACTGAGCCGGTACTGGGGATGGGGGGTAGTGCTTAGCTGAGGTAAGGCTGCAATTGCCATGGTCTAGAAACCTCAGGGCCCAGTCAGTGCTGCAATTGTTGCCAGGGGTGGGGGGCGGGACCCAGAGGAGGAGGGGGCGGGGCCCAGGAGTGTACTTTATTGGCAGCAATGGCCAGGAGCCCAAGGGGGCAGGGGTCTGTGCTCAAAAGGGGCGGGGTGGCCCAGGAGAGGAGTGTGGGTCCAAGAGAGTGCTGGGAGAAGAGCGAGCATGAGCACAAGCACCAATGGAAACGGCTTCAGTGGCTGGTGGCTGCTCCAATCATAGCGTGGGTCCTGGCTGGGAGTGCAGAGCATGTGGAGCCTGCATGGCAGGCACATCGCCAAACGCAGCCCCTCGGAGGCACCCAGCCATGGTCGCCCTGAATCTGAGGTCCCGGTGCGGGGAGCACGGCAGAGGCAGTGGCTGCTGAGGCAGCGGCGGCCACAGGTTAGGAGGCCGCTGAGGCTGCGGTGGTAGTTGAGGAGGAACAGAGTCTGCGTGCAGCCCCACCACTAGCCCGCGCTGCTTTTCAAACATGGCGCTGCTGGCTCGGACCCGCCGAGCTGGTGCGCCCCTGGCCTGCTTGTGCCCCCGACTTGATTCCAGCCCTCGGCTCTCAGACTCCCAGCCCGCACCCGGAGTCCCAACCTACAGCTTCTCGCAGCAGCTCACGTGAGTGGCCAACCTGCACTCCCACACTCCACGACCCCCCTTGTAAATCCCGTCCCCCACTCTACCCTTCCTCCCCACTCTCTCGGACCTGGACCCTTGCCTCTCCCCTCCCAGTCCAGTCCAGCCTGCGCCTCCTCCATGCCCCATAGTATGTCCTGCCTCTGCCACAAATGCACCCCAAGGGTGGGGTTTGGAGGTGGGTGTCCACCCAGGTATCGCACTCTCATCCCTAGTGGCCAGTGTCCCGGAAAAGGGGAGCTGCAGGGATGGGTGAGGAGGGGGCACCACAGAGCCCTAGGCCTGGAGCAGTGGGAGCCACACAGCCTTGCATCTGCATCCTTTCTCTCCCTGGTGGGAACCTGGTGGCTTTAGTCAGAGGTGGGGAGCTGCACCCCACACCTGCCTTCTTAGGTCTTTTCCTTTTTGCTGGGGAGGGGGGTGTTGGATACAGAAGATAGGCCCCCCTTGCTGTGTGAGCCCTTGTCTTCTGTGCTCAGTTACCCTTTCACCTGAGGACATTCCCAGAAGAGCCCACTAGAGAGGTGAGGGCACTGGGGTCAGATAGAAGGTGGATATTTGGGAGAAAAACACACCCCCTCTGACACACATACAACTGGCCTGTACCCCCAACCCCAGCTGTCAACAGTTCTGACTGGGTGATCACATTTCCCAGTTCTGCCAGCTTCTTCTAGTGCTCCCAGTCCATCTGGTCTCCTTGTCCTCGCCAAGAATCTGCCAAGTCACCCAGAAGTATGTAGGAGGGAAGTAGGGAGTCCATCCATGTCTATAGCCTTTAGGACCCCATCAAAGTCCCCAACAACGCCCCCACCCCAGGTCAGATACCTCTCTGGAGGCACCATGACCCCCTGCTTTGTTTTCTGTCCAGGCTCTGAGGAGCCACGTGTCTCAGGACTCCTTCACCCAGAGTCCTAGACTAGGGTTTTGGTGAATGGGTAGTCAAGGCTGGTTGTTCCCAATGGGAAGGGTCTGGCCCTGGAGAAAGGGGGAGGCAGGGTGGTTCTGTGTTATTAGAGCATTGTTCCCCTTGGGTAGTTGCCCCTGGTTCTGACAAGGGAACCCCAGTGCTTGAGCTGGTATATTGCCTAGATGAGAAACCAACAAATTCAGGAGAGGCACTGCTCTGAGTCAGTGTGTATGAGAGAGAGAAAGAGAGAGAGAGAGAGAGAGAGAGAGACAGAGACAGAGACAGAGACAGAGACAGAGACAGAGACAGAGACAGAGAGAGAGATCATCTTTCTCATTGTACAGTCAGTATGTCTAAAAAGAGCAAAAGCATTTTGGGGGGGGGTTCTGGTTGTGGGATCTGAACTCTGGGCCTGTGCCCTGTCCCTCAGCTCTTGAGCTCAAGCTAGCACTCTACCACTTGAGCCACAGCGCCACTTCCAACTTTTTCTTTTTGCTTACGTGGTGCTGAGGAATGGAACTCAGGGCCTCGTGCATGCAAGGAAAGCGCTCTACCACACAGTCACCTTTCTAGCCCAAGCGAAAGCATTTTATTTGTGGGCATGTGTGTATTTGTTGTTCTTTTTTCATTAATGCCCAGTATGAGCCCAGCCACAATTTTAGTTTTCTCTTTCACCGTTTCATGGCTCCTTTAGAGAAGGTTTCAATAGATATTCCTTCCCACCACTTTCTCCCCCTTTCCTGCAGCCCAAAGTAACTGCTGGGCCTGCGTGGGTCTCTTCTAGGAGGCCTGTGTGAACCGCAGACCAGCGTGGATACCTTCCCTTCTGTCTTTAGCCAGAAGGCTCGAGAGGCTACTGTGACCACAGCCACACTCTTCCAGCCAGAGAGTCTGCTCTCATGTGTATAGTTGGAGCTAATTCAAAGTTGGGAATGTATCTGCCAAACATAAATAGGGAAGGAGATAGGGGGAGTAGGACAGGGTCTATGAAGCTATGAGGGTCTGGAAAGTGATGAACGGTGTGACATGGCAGATGGTTCACCACGACCGAGGATGAGAGGGGAATCTTACGCAGGGCATTGACGGTGTCCATGGGCATCAGAGCAGGGGGTGTTGGGCTGCCAATGTTGGCATGGATTTCCTCCCAGGGCAGTGCACTGGTGGGCAGTCCTCCCTGGAGTCCTGCAGACTCCAATCTATGTCCTTCCTGAGCTGTTTCCAGCTGGGCAATGGTAGGCAAGTGTGTTCCCCCTGCTGGAGCCTGCTTGGGATCAGGACATGGCAGTTAGCTAAGGCTCTCTGAATGCCATTTTCTGTAACCTGCTGAAGGCTATCTAGAAGGAAAAGGGGACTACTGATTTTGGAACTCATTAAGTTTGATTGGGACAAGTGAAATGCCAGCTTTTCCAGGGTTTTTTCTTGAAGCTGGCAATTTCTACTAACGCCTGGGATTCTGGGTCAAATTAGATGGACCATTTCAGCCACCAAACAATGACTTTCAAAGCGGCACAGGCAGAGTTTCCGAGACAGATGATTTCCTGCTACGAACGTCGTGCCTTGACTACCTTTCTCCAGCAGCTGCTGATTATTCCCTGGCTCTCTCTAGGGTGACCACCACAGTTGAGGATGTCTTGGGGAGCAGAGATTGTGACCTCACCATCCACAGCCAGCCAGCTGTGAGCAGAGAATTCCCAGCACCTGCACCGGAATCTGGGAGAATCAGAGACCTAGGATGCCTCAAGGATCCTTTCTCTGCAACATGAAACTTGGGGGCCGGATATAGTGGACCATCCTCTCTGCCCCAGGGAGTGGAGTGGAGGTCCCTTGAGCCTGGTGTTTACCTCTCAGCAACCTTGTTCACACCTGAGTGGAGAATGGAGTGCCACAGAGCTGGTCAGTGGCTGGACAGAGATCTTTAAGAAGATAAGCGTCTCAGAGGCCCTGGAATCCAGTGAGGACATCATGGCTCATGTCCTTGGAACCAAAACAGTTAAGTGCGGTGGCACCAGGAGGGTGGGAAGAGGGAGGAGGAAGAACTTTTGGAGAGCTACATCAGGCTTTGCCCCCACCCAGGATGCTTACCTGAATTAGATGGGACTTTTCTGTAGTATTGTCATAGACAGATGCTCATTTATTTATCCAACAAACCGTTATAGTGTGTGCCAAGCCTTGGGGGGGGGGGGATCATACAAGATGAAAGGTTCCAGTGCTGGTTCCAGGGCACATGAAGAAATCTTGGTTTGAGCTGGATACCATTGCTTCACTCCTGTCATCCTAGCTACTTAGGAGCCTGAGATGGGAGGGTTTAGGCTTAAAGCCCATGCAGGAAAGCCTATAAGACTCTTATCTCCAACTAACTACCAAAAAGAAAATGCCAGAAGTGGATGAGTGGCTCAAGCCATAGACTGTTGGCCTTGAGTAAAAAGGCTCAGGGACAACACCCAGTCTCTGATTTTAAGGCCCAGGAGTGACACGAATAGAGTAAAGAGAAAGGAGGGAAGGACGGAAGGAGAAAAGGAGGAAAGGAAGGAAGAAGGGATCATGCAGGCCTTGGTTTGGAGTTCTTGGATCAAGGGAGCCAACCATTCACAATCTCTGTGGAGACATTGTCAGAGCCCAAAGCCAGTATGTAGGAGCAAGCCACTGTTCCCTCAGCAACTTCATGGCATCCAGGATCTGAGTGGTCGCTGACTGCAGAGGGAAACAGCCTGGGGTAGACCCTAGTGCTCAGGGTGGGCCATGGAGTTTCAATCTCCCCTGGCTCACTGAGTTTATTTTCTGATCATTTAAGAAGAAAGTGTCCAAAGGCTAGGGAGGATAGGGAGAGGGAGTGTCCAGAGGGTGGTGGCAAGCGATAAGCAGGAAGATGAAGAGGGAGGACAATCTCAGATCAGGTGTGTCAGGCCATTGAAGCCATGACCTCATCTGATAACCTAGACCATCAGTGATAGAGCTTTCAACCCAGCCCCATGGCTATTAAAAGTCCTGGCACTCTGAGTTCACCGTTGACGACCTTGCTGTCGTCCTCTGCAGTATGCCTGTGCAGTACATCCTTGGGGACTGTAATTTTTGCTGGGTCAATCTTAAGATGACACCCCAGAGCTCATTCCTCGATCAGAGACAGAGGTAACCAGGCCACTGGCACAGGACAGCCTGTGAGGGCAGGAGTCAGACCCGTGTTGCCCCCAGACTTCTTCTATGGGACTCTAGGGCCCCGTGACTGCCATTCTCAGAGGTAGAGGTGGGTCTCCTTGCTGGCTCAGCCTTTAGTCTAGAGGGCATATGTGGGATTTAGAGAAGGTTGACTGAAGGTCGAGGCTGGTGAGAAAACCAGAGGCACTGGGCTCTGAGCAGGGTTGTTTCTTTGAGGATACTCAAACCCAGGAATATTGCTGAGATGGATCAGCCCTTTCCTCCTACCCAAGAGAGAGGGACCTAGAGCCCTCCAGTCTGCATTCCTTGGCTGAGAAATTCATTCATTCCTATATCCTTTGGTTGGATAACTAGATCTCACCTGACTGCCCAGTGTCAAGGCAGGACAGTGAGAGTTCTTGAGTCCTGGATGAGGTCACGGGATTCTCAGTATGAGATTGTACTTGAATGTCCTGACTTGGTGCATGGTCAGTCCCATTTAAGACTGCCATGACCTAGGACATAGAATCTAGAGACACAGAGCAGGATGGGATCTATTCTGTGAGTCTGGAGTATTATGTGTGAGCTTTGAGTTCCCGTGTGCTCACCTGCTTCCTTTTCTTGGGTGGGTCTATGCTAGAAAAAGCTTAAAACTAGGGCCTGGGTCCCATCCCTGGTTTCATGCTCAAAGCTAGCACTCTACCATTTGAGCCAGAGCTTCACTTGCAATGTTTTTGGGTGTTTAATTGGAGATAAGAGTTCTCAATGACTTTGCTGCCAAGAGTGGCATTTAATTGCAGTCATCAGATCTCAGTCTCCTGAGGGGATAGGATGACAGGTATGGAAAAGCATCTTTGGCTGGGTGCCAGTGGCTCATGGCTGTCATCCTAAGTACTCAGGAGCTGAATCTTAGGATCATGGGTAAAAGCCAGCTTGGGCAGGAAAGACCCTCAACTCTTCTCTCCAATAAAGCACCAGAAAACCGGAAGTGGTGCTGTGGCTCAAGTAGTAGAGTGCTGGACTTGAGCCGAAGAGCTCAGGGATAGCACCCAGGCCCAGAGTTCAAGCCCCACAACCAACAAAAAGAAAAAAAGTAAAACATCTTTGCCTGAAAAGGATGGTGGAGGTGTGTTTGTGTGCGTGTGTCATCATTTTAGATGGATTGTCCCAAACTCTTAGTTCACGGCAGCCGATTCTTCACCACAGGTGAAGCTCTGGGTTGGATGTTGACCATCAGCCCTCAGTTTCCTCACGGGACAGTTGTGAGGAAATAAGGAGGGATCTTCGGAGCAGTGCCAGGCACAGAGGGAGCAGGTGTCAGATACAGTTCTCAACAATTCTGTGATTATATGACAGGAAGTTACCAGAAAGGACTCAGATGGAGTCTGTTTTTAATTGTGCAACAGGTGTGGGAATATGAAACAAAACATGTCTCTCTTTCATCATTACCCTATTCCCATGAGGAAGGGGATCCTTCACTGTATTCAGTCTTGCAGCTGGGGAAAATGAGTCATAGTGAAGCCAGGTGAACTACTCATGACCCCCAGCTGACAGGAAGCTTGACCTGATTTACCTGCCATGCTTCCTAGGACAGTGGGTGTTATTCAGTCCACTTCTTGTCGTGCAAAGTCCACTTCTTGTCATTTGTGGGGTTTGAATTCTGGATCTGGATGCTTTCCCTGATCTCCTCAGGTCAAGGCTAGCGCTCTACCACATGAGCCACCGCATCACTTCCGGTTTTCTGTTGGTTCTTTGAGGATAAGTGTCTCACAGATCTTCCTGCCAGGGCCAGCTATGAGCCATGATCTTCATATCTCAGCCTCCTGTGTAGGTAGGATTATAGGCCTGAGCCACAGGCACCTGGTTAAGTGTAAATCTGGTCCTCTCTCTCTCTCTCTCTCTCTCTCTCTCTCTCTCTCTCTCTCTCTCTCTCTCTCTCTCTCTCTCTCTCTCTCTCTCCCTCTCCCTCTCCCTCTCCCTCTCCCTCTCTCTTCCCCTCCCCCCTCTCTCTCCCTCTCCTTCTCTTTCTCTCTCTCCTTCTCTCTTTCTCTCTCTCAGGAACTGGTTGAATGGGTGCTGGAGGAGGTAGCCCAGCATCCCCATGTGGCTGGAACCCACAGTGACCCTCTCATTCTGGGGGTGGGCTGTGATTCAGGAGTTGTTTTGCTCAGCCTGTTGAACCAGCTTCATGAGGTAAGCCCCTCCTTCCCCCGGCTAGACCATGACAGTTATTCATTGTCCATCTCATGAGTCATTCCCCACATCCCTCTGGTACACCATTGAAGTAAAGTGCATGAGAAGGTGTCAACTTGTCCCCCTGCCCAGCACAATCCAGGGCCTCTGACCTATACCCCCACTTATCTGACAAGACCCTGGCTATAAGACAATAAAAACACTCTGAGTGTACTACCCTTTGCTGGAGAGTGTCATTTTGATTAGGGGGGAGGGGTTCAGAGGAAATACCCCAGACCTGACACCTTCCAGGGGACATTTGTTCTTGTGACAGAGCCAAGTCATTGCTGTGGATAAGGATAAAGCCTCCATCAGACTGACCCAGAACAATGCTCAAAGATAGGTAGGCTGTTGAAGTATCAAACCCACTCATGTCTGCTTCCTACTCCCACAAAGGAGGTGTAGTGTGGGTGACCCAGCCCTGGGCCTAAGGGATTATAAATGGATCGTGGCAGTCAGGAGCTCATGGCTCCCACCCATCATCCTGGCTCTTTGGGAGGCTGAGGTCTGATGGTTGTGGCTCAGAGTAACCCGGGCAGGAAAGTGCGTGAGAATCTTATCTCCCATAAACCACCTAGCTCCCCAAAACCACACACAAAAAAGCCAGATGTAGTGCTGAGACTCAAGTGGTAGAGCCTCAGCCTTGAACAAAAGAAGCATCATAAAATAAATGAACAGTGTACACCTTTTATCTGACTATGAAGAAAGATGGATACAGTCTTCTGCTGGTACTTGTAGCCAAAGGTAAGGGGCTCCCCTTGTTGTTCCCCTAAACCTCTCCTTCTCTCCTTTATCTGTCTAGGCTTAGGCTGCAGGACAGAATTCCGATCATCCCCCTGGATGTGACCTTAGGTACCCTGCCCCCCCCCTTCCTTGGGGTCAGGATCCTGGATGCACTCCCTACTAGGAGGATGAGGCACCGCAGAGATGAGGGTAGGTATCCTGGACACTTTTACACACACACACACACACACACACACACACACACACACACACACAAACACATATGAACACACAAACACCCCTAAGCCAACTCAGAGTAGCCTTTTTCAAAGACACTTTATCTCCTTGGATTAACTGACCTAGGAGAGAGTTTTGTTCCCCTGTAACTGATTATTTTAAATTGGGCTTGCTAGTTGACAGGAGATAAACAGGAGCAAAACAAAAAGCCTTTGGTGCCCATCACCTGAGGCTCAGGCTCATGCCTGTCATCCTGGCTACTCAGGAGGCTGAGATCTGAGGGTCACAGCTTGAAGCCAGCCATACGCTGGAAAGCCCGTGGGACTCTACATTCCATGGAACCACCAAAAAGCTAGAAGTGGAGCTGTGGCTCAAGTGGTAGAGCACCAGCCTTGAACAATAAAACTCAGAGAGAGAGCTCCCAGATCCTCAGCTCAAGCCCACATGGAGAAATGGCCCCATCTTATGGCCCACAGATTGCCCTGGCCACGAGCCCCCACTCATGGAGTGTGATACAACACCTGTCCCTGGGTGGTGTATCAGGGCCTTCAGAAATCCGGTGATGGAATCCACGCCTTTCCCTTCGTGCACTATCAACCCACACTGGCTGGAAGGCAGAGCCTGACAAGGCTGGCAGCTCTGCCAAGGTGATCAGAATGGTCTTCTTGGAGGCATCACTTGAAAAGGGGGTCTCGCTTAACAAGGAGGATCTGCCCGGAAGCACAGAGAGCAAAAGTGCTGAATATGATGGACAACACAGCAGAGCATGCTCATTTCCAGCCAGGGCTGCTGGTGAGAGACTCGGTATAGATGTGTGACTTGGGATAGATGTGTGAGACTATCCCGAGATAGTTCTGAGGGGTCATAGAAGAACAGTTATCCAGGGCTGGGATTGTATCTTAAAAGTAGAGGGCTCACCTAGCACGCAGGAAAGCACAGGTTGGATTCCAAGGTCCTGCATACACAGAAAAAGCTGGAAGTGGCACCACGGCTCAGGTGAAAGAGCACTCCCCTTGAGACAAAGAAAGTCGGGGACATCGCTGGGCCCCAATGTCAGGCCCCAGGGCTGTCACCATAAAACAGTTCTCTAAGGGACCTTGGTGACAGGTGGATGGCTATGCCCTGAAGCTCTCAGTAGATCCATCTGTGCTTTGTGTCTCCTTTGACAGAGGGGAGATGGATACTCCTTTTTTCCCTGGGCACCCCTGTGCCCGGTTATCAGCAAACCTCCCAAGGTCTTCCACTGGCACATGGAGCAGCTGGCCCTAGAAATCCTCAGGTATCGGTTGGGTGGGGCAGGAGGATATAGGGCAGGCCCCAGAACTCCTTGTGGGTCTGATCTGCCCTGGAAGACCAGGCAATCAGGAGGAGGCAGATGGGAGCTTAGAGAGGGCTAGTGATGTGAGGGGGCCCTTTAATCCCCATGGCCCCACCCAGATTCTGAGCCTTCCTTTGCTGTCCCTGAGGGAGGTAGAGGGGTGTCTAGGTGGTAGCTTCTAGGAGGAGTAGGTGGAAATTCTGAAGGACTAGACACCTTAAGCCAGTCGCTCACCCCTCTCCTCCCACACCTGTCATCCTGGCCACTCGGGAGGCTGAGATCCAGAGGATCTCATTTCCCAACCCAGGCAAGAAAGTACCATGAGAGGCTCATCTCCAATCCAACTGGAATTGGCACTGTGGCTCAAGTGGTAGAGTACTGGCCTTAAAGAAAAATCGACCTCAGGGATAGTATCCAAGCCCTGAGTTCAAGCCCCTCAAACAAGAAAGAAGAAAAATAAAAGAAAACAGAAAAAAAAAACAGGAAAGAAAGAAAGGCATCCCTTCCTTGCTTGCAAGAGATGTTGAAGCAGTGGGGTTGCTATGGTTGGGAGACCAGATGCTAGCCTCCCTGGGTTTGCTCCAGTATGAAGCTGTAACAGGGTGGGTGGTGCCTTACCAAGAACACCAGAGGTTGTGGCCTGTGGCAGGCATGGAGTGGGTGAATGGGAGCAGGCGTGGGATCGCAGTGTCAATTATATGCTCTCCATTCATGGTTTTGGATGCTGGTGACAAAGTCTGAAATGTAGGGTTACATGTGGTTTATGTCTTGATGAGTTGGGTTTTCCCTTGGTATTAGAAGGTGGCTGAAGCCGGTCGTTGCCCGTGACTCACAACTGTCATCCTAGCTACTCAGGAGGCTGAGATCTGAGGATCATGGTTCAAAGCCAGCTTGGGCAGGAAAATATGTGAGACTTTATCTCCAGTGAACCACTAGAAAGCCTGAAGTGGTACTGTGGCTTCAGTGGTAGAGCGCCCACCTTCAGCTCAAGAGCTAAGGGACTGCGTGCAGTCCCAGAGTTCAAACCCCATGACTGACAACCAAAAAAAAAGTAGCTGAGTTTTCTGCATAGTGGTATGTACATTTAGGAAATACCAAGATGTGTTATGAGCCATTCCAGATGTGTGAGATGTCCTGAGTTTTGTCTACACTTGGTCTGAGGATGGTAGTGCCATCTTCTTGGGTGTGGGATGTTCAGGGTGCTCATGGACTGCTGAGGCCTTGGGCTGTGTGTGTGTGTGTGTGTGTGTGTGTGTATTTTTCCTTCATCTCTCTCTGTCTCCTTCCTGGGTGCCTGTCTGCCTCTTTCTGACCTTGGATGGTGCCCCTCCTCCACACTGACCTTGCCCTTTAGCCCCCTATCAGGGTCTACAATGAGTCCTAAATTGCCAGAGGCCTGCATTCCAGTTTTTCTTTGGGGCCCAAGTCTGGCCTGTCCAAATCTTTGGGCACCTCCAGGGGATTCTGGATTCTGGATCAGCATGGCCAGCTAGCATAGGGTCTCTCCTGCCTCTGGGAGGCCTCAGTCATGCGATGTCTTGCCTTTTCCTCAGCTGGGTCTCTGGCTGCACGTCCCTCCCTGCACGCTGGCAGTAGTGTGGGGGATGGAAGTTTTCCGGTGGATCTGGCCAACTCGAGCTTGATAGCTGATTGAAGGCCATCCAAGCAAGGAGGATCCGGGGCTACATGTGAGGTGAGGCCAAGGTGGCTTGGAAGTATCCATCAGTGTCTAGGAAATATCAACATACCTTGTCACAGGAAAGTCTATTCCCCACCCCCTCCCCACAGCTTGGCTGCTCAGGTCCTTCTAGAGAATTCTGGATGCCCAGAATACAGATGCACACATTTAGATTCTAGGTCCAGGGAACTGGGGCATGAGAGACTAGTATGGCCAATACCTCAATGTTCTGGGTCATTAGCCTTGACCTGGCTATGTCCCCCTTGTTGTACGTTCACTTCTTTTTTAAAAAAAAAAATTATTGTAAAGATACTATACAGAGGGTTACAGTTACATGAGTGAGGTAATGAGTACACTTCCTCTTGAACATTGTTACCTCCCCCATTATTTTCCCCCTACCATCCCCTCCCTCCCTCCCTTCCCCGAGGTTCTTTTTTTTTTTTTGATTGTGATTAAGTGATTACATAATTTCCGGAAATTCACAGTATTGTGGAATAATGATGCTCATTTAAAGTCACAAGTTCATTCTAACTTTCCTGGAGCAAATTGTCTATCACAGTCTGTAATATATAACGGTGCTCACATGTTATATACCATATATGTGATCAGCAGCATGGGGATATTTGGTAGTGGTTCAACCAGATGAGTGGGACTTCTTTGTTTCTTAAGTCCTGTTAGTTTTGACATATCACCTAACATTTTGGATTTAGCATCCACTTATCAGGGAGACCATGTACTGTTTGTCTCTTCGTTCTTGGCTTACCTCGCTCAACATGATTCCTTCTAGCTCCATCCATTTCCCTGCAAATGCCATTATTTTGTCATTTCTAATGGCTGCATAATATTCCATTGTGTATAGATACCACAATTTTTGGATCCATTCGTCTGTGGTGGGGCATCTAGGTTGTTTCCATATCCTAGCTATTGTGAACAGTGCTGCAATAAACATGGAGGTGCACGTGTCCTTGTATATTGGTTCCTGTTGTTCAGGGTAGATGCCTAGAAGTGGTATGACTGGGTCGTAAGGGAGGTCAAACTTTAGCTTTCTAAGGACACTCCAGACTGCTTTCCAAAGTGGTTGTATAAGTGTACATTCCCACCAGCAGTGTAATAGCGTTCCTCGTTCTCCACATCCCCTCCAGCATTTGTCGTTGGCTGATTTGTGGATGTGGGACATTCTGACTGGGGTAAGGTGGTATCTCAGGGTTGTCTTTATTTGCATTTCCTTCACCACCAGGGATGATGAACATTTCCTCATGTGTTTCTTTGCCATTTTTATTTCTTCATTTGAGAAGTCCCTCTTTAGTTCCCTTGCCCATTTAGTAATTGGTTTGTTAGGTTTGGGAGGGATTAGTTTCTTGAGTTCCCTGTATATACAGGGTGTTAACCCCTTGTCTGATATATTGCTGGTAAATATTTTTTCCCAATTAGTTGGTTGTCTTTCTAGCTTGGTTGCAATAGCTTTATCTGTGCAGAAGCTTTTTATTTTAAGGTAGTCCCATTTGTCGAGTCTCTCTCCAACTTGTTGTGACCCTGGGACTCTGTTCAGGAAGTTCCTTCCTGTGCCTATTAGTTCAAGTGTCTCTCCTACTCTGTCCTGCAGTAGTTTCAGAGATTCAGGTTTAATGTTAAGGTCTTTAATCCATTTTGAGTTGATGTTGGTGCATGGTGATAGGCTGGGGTCCACTTTTAGTTTTCTGCATGTGGCTGCCCAGTTTTCCCAGCACCAGCGGTTGAAGAGGCTGTGTTTCTTCCATTGTATGTCTTTGGCTCCTTTGTCGAATATCAGCTGGCTGTAGGCCTGTGGATTTATTTCTGGATCTTCTATTCTGTTCCATTGGTCTTCGGGTCTGTTTTTGTGCCAGTACCATGCTATCTTTGTTATTATACCTCTGTAGTAGAGTTTGAAGTTCGGCATGGATAGCCCTCCCATATTGTCTTTATGCCCTAGAATTGTTTTGGCTATTCTAGGTCTTTTGTTGTTCCATATGAATTTTTGGACTGTTTTCTGTATTTCAGTGATGTACGTCATTGGGATTTTAATAGGAATTGCGTTGAATTTGTATATTAGTTTTGGAAGTATTACCATCTTTACTATATTAAGTCAGCCTATCCAGGAGCATGGGAGGTCTTTCCATTTCCTAGTGTCTTCTGCAATTTCTTTCTTTAACTTTTTATAGTTCTCATTAAATAGTTCTTTTACATCTTTGGTCAGGTTAATTCCTAAATATTTTATTTTTTGGGAGGTTATTGTGAATGGGGTTGCTCCCTTTATTTCCCTCTCTTCCTGTACATTATCAGTGTATAGGAAGGCAACTGATTTTTGTGGGTTTATTTTGTATCCTGCTATTTTGCCGAAGTGATTTATGATTTCTAAGAGTTTGGGGATGGAGTTTTTGGGATCGTGGAGGTATAGTATCATGTGGTCTGCAAAAAGGGATAGTTTAACTTCTTCTTTCCCTATGCGGATCCCTTTAATGTCTTTTTCTTGCCTTATTGCCCTGGCTAAGGGTTCTAGGACTATATTGAAGAGGAGTGGAGAAAGTGGGCATCCTTGCCTTGTTCCTGATTTTAGGAGAATTGGTTGTAGCTTTTCTCCATTAAGTATAATATTGGCTATTGGTCTGTCATAAATGGCTTTTATTGTTTTTAGAAATGTTCCTTCTATTCCTATTTTCTCCAGAGCTTTTAGCATGAATGAATGTTGAATTTTGTCAAAGACCTTTTCTGCATCTGTGGCGATAATCATGTGATTCTTGACCTTGGCTCTGTTGATATGTTGAATTACATTTATTGACTTACGTATGTTAAACCATCCCTGTGTCTCTGGGATGAAGCCTACCTGGTCATAGTGAATTTTTTTTTTATGTGTTTCTGGATTCTGTTAGCTAGAATCTTTTAAGGATCTTTGCATCTGTGTTCATCAAGGAGATTGGCCTGTAGTTCTCCTTTTTGGTTGGGTCTTTGCCTGGTTTGGGGATGAGTGTGATATTGGCTTTGTAGAATGAGTTTGGGATAGCTCCCTCCTTCTCTATTTCTCTGAAGAGCTTG
The DNA here is from genome assembly GCF_024711535.1 of Dipodomys merriami. NCBI lineage: Eukaryota > Metazoa > Chordata > Mammalia > Rodentia > Heteromyidae > Dipodomys > Dipodomys merriami. The sequence goes on from NW_027203013.1 coordinate 17,735, forward strand.
AGGAGTATGGGTATTAGTTCTTATTTAAAGGTCTTATAGAATTCTGCTGTGAATCCATCTGGTCCTGGGCTTTTTTTTGTTGGAAGACTTTTGATAGCTTCCTGTATCTCATTATAGGATATTGGCTTATTTAATTGGTTAACTTCTTCTTTGCTCAGTTTGGGCAACTTGTATTTCTCTAAAAATGCATCCATTTCTGCCCAATTTTCTTCCTTTAGAGAGTATAGCTTTTGAAAGTAGTCTGTTAGAATTGTTTGGATATCTTGGGTACGTGTTGTAATGTTTCCCGTGGCATCCCTAATCCTATTAATATGCGTTTCCTCTCTTCTTTTTTTAATTAATCTAGCCAATGGGCCATCAATTTTGTTTATTTTTTCAAAGAACCAGCTTTTTGTTTGGTTTATTTTGGTTATGGTTTTCTGATTTTCTAATTGGTTAATCTCTGCTTTTAATTTGGTTATCTGGCTTCATCTAGTAGCTTTAGGTCCCATTTTTTCTTGTTTTTCTAGCTGTTTTAATTGCAACATGAGATTATTTACTTGGTTGGTCTCCATTCTCTTGATGTGGGCACTGAGGGCAATAAATTTGCCCCTCAGGACTGCTTTTGCTGTGTCCCACAAGTTTCTTTGTGAGGTGTTTTCATTTTCATTGAGTTGTAGGAAATGCTTTATTTCTTCTCTGATCTCTTCTGTTATCCAGGCATTGTAAAGGAGTGTGCTGTTCAATTTCCATGTATTAGAGAAATTTCTGCGGTATGCTTTGTTATTGAGAGCTAGCTTGATTCCACTGTGGTCAGATAGGATACAGGGGATTATGTCGATCCCTTTGTATTTGCTTAAGTTCCTTGCATGAACTATGATATGGTCTATTTTGGAGAAAGTTCCGTGAGCTGCTGAGAAGAATGTGTACTGTGTTGTTTTAGGGTGAAATACTCAGTAGATGTCAGTTAATTCCGCTTGGAGTATGGCCTCTCTTAATTCGGTGGCTTCTTTGCCAATACTCTGGTTGGTAGACCTGTCCTTTGGTGAGAGTGGTGTGTTAAAGTCTCCTAGTATTATCGTATTGGGATCTATTTTATTCTGTAAGTTTGAGAGCATTTGTTTGACATATCTGGGTGCACCAATATTTGGGGCATATAAGTTGATGATGGTTATATCCTCCTCTTGGATTGTTCCCTTTATTAATATGTAGTGTCCGTCCTTGTCTTTCTGTACTGATTTTAATGAAAAGTTTATTTTGTCAGATATCAGGATAGCTACACCTGCTTTCTTACTGGGGGCGTTTGATTGGTAGATCCTTTTCCACCCCTTCACTCTGAGTTTGTTTGTATGTTTGGCTGAGAGGTGGGTCTCCTGAAGGCAACAGATGGATGGGTCTTGTTTTCTGATCCAATCCTCAGTTCGTTTTCTTTTAATTGGCGAATTCAGCCCATTTATATTAAGAGAAAGTATAGAGAGATGCATTGTTGTCCCTGCCATTCCGTTTTCCTAAGTTTTTCTTCTTTCCTTTCCTCCTGTGCTTGCTCAGTTAGACTTTGAGTAACGCCTGTTTGGGGCAGGCCCCAGTTCCTGGTTGCTTTCTTCAGGTTGTGTCCCCCCTCTTAGAATTCTTTGTAATGCTACGTTCACTTCTTAATCCAGTGCTGTCCCCACACCGACCCTTGTGGCAGTGCTGTGAAAGTGGCAGGAGTGGAAGTGAGATCCAGGGTGCCCAAAATCTGGATTTATGGCCTGATTGGGGGTGGAGTGGGGGCAAAGGGTGTCTTAAAAAAATCTTATAGTTGGAACTCAGGGCCTAGGCACTGTCCTTGAGCTTCCCTTGCTCAAAGCTAACACTCTACCACTTGAACCACAGCTCACCTTTCATCTTTTTTAGTAGTTTAGTGGAGAGAAGAGTCTCACAGACTTTCCTGCCTGGGCTGGCTTCAAGCTGCCATCCTAAGAGCTCAGCTTCTTACGTAGCTAGGATTGCTGGTATAAGACATTGGGACCTACTAAGGATGTTTTTGTGTGTGCTTTGTGTGTGTGTGTGTGTGTGTGTGTGTGTGTGTGTGTGTGTGTGTGTGTGTGTGTGTTTGTGAATTTACCGGGGCTTGAACTCAGAGCCTAGGTGGTATCCTTTAGCTTGTTTACATAAGATTGGTGCTCTACCACTTGAACTACAGTACACTTCAGCTCCCAGAAGACCCTGACTATGTGGAGAGCATAAAGCTCAAACCTGATCATATTTCTTCGACCTCAGGGTAGGATATGACTCCTCTGCAGCCTGGAGGAGTAGGGGTGGAGTAGGAGTGGTAACTGTAGATGGGTGCTAGGCTGGTAGAGAGGTACTCTGTCTTTTGCCAAGAAGGATAGTGATAGCTCAAGCTCTCATTTTCCTAGCTATTCAGGAGGCTGAGATCTGGGCCAGGAGGGGCAAAAGCTGCAAGATGGCACGGCAGGTAATGCCCGCTCATGCAGGGATCACAAGAGTGCAAATCTGTCAGGCACACCTCGGGGGAGGGGATATTGAGTTGGGCTCATGAAAGATTTGTGTGCTTACAAATCCACAGCCAGCTAGCTGCTACTTCTAGAAGCAACCTGGAGTTCCAGGACTCAGAGCCCTTCTTTCCTCACCAGTGTTTGGGGGCAAATGAAGGTCTGCAATCATGGGCCAACTACAAAGGAGCATTTGTAGTGTTCTTTTCCTTGGTCCTGTGGCCCCATGCATGGATGGAGGGGCGGGTTCCCTGGAACTTACTGCCTTGGCCCAGACCCCTCAGCCCAAGAAGGACTTAGGGAGAAACCACATGATCTGGCTTGAGAGTTTACTATGACTATGCCTCAGGACTTCCCCCAGTTCTGACTCAGCTCATCATTACCACCTTCCTGTGTGTGTGGGTGCATCTTGGTACTAGGGCTTGAACTCAGGTCCTGGGCTCTGTCCCTCAGTTTTTTTCATTCAAGGCTAGCACTCTACCACTTGAGTCCCAGAAGAATATGTCTCACCAGGCTCACTTTTTTTTTTTTTTTTGCCGGTCATCAGGCTTGAACTCAGGGTCTGGGCATGCTCCTGAGCTTCTTTTGCTCAAGGCTAGCCACAGTGCCACTTTTGGCTTTCTCTGTTTCTGTGGTACTGAGAAATCGAACCCAGAGCTTTGTGCGTGCTAGGTAAGCACTCTACCGCTAAGCCACATTTGCAGCCCAAGGCTGAATTGTAACAAGAGTTATGAGGGTGGGATTTATTGGCTTACCCCATTTGGCATAGAAATCGCTGACTATTTCATATCTTTGCCGAGATTTGGGACCAGTCTGTGACTCGGCAATGAGGAATGATGAATGAATGAGAGCCACCAGGCCCCACAGTTCTAGGCTCACATACTACAGAAGGATAGATAATATAGATCCAGAACCTTCGACCATTCCTACAGCCTAGGAACTCTGAGGGCTTGTCCCAGCTTGCCCAAGTTGGGTGGGCTGAGCATGGACATCCTGCTGAATGCCCATCATCCATCCATACACAGAGACATGGAGTTACTGCTGCCTTTTTTTGGACAGGGGGCAGGTCTGGGGTTGAACTATGAACCTAGGCCCTGTCCCTGAGTTCCTTTTGCTCAAGGGCAGTACTCTGCAACTTGAGTCATGATCCCACTCATGTTTTTTTTTTCCCTGTGATCTCTTAGAAATAAGTGTCGCCTACTTTCCTGCCCTGGCTGAATTCAAGTTGGCATTCTCTACATCTGAGCCTCCTGAGGAGCTAGGATTACAGGCAGAAGCCGCTGACACCTAGCTTTCTTTTCTTGTTCTTTTTTAACCATGACAATCTGAAATCTTCACTGTGTCATTCCAATGGTTTGCATACGATGTAAACTACCCTGGAGTTCGATTGCTAGGATTGCCACCCACAAATGGAGGGAGATCCTGACAAACTCATTCCTATTCGTGTGAATTCTAATGAAATATTATAAAAGTAATAATTAAATTTGCAGTTAATTCATGATTCTATTTTAGAATGCCACACAAATATTATTGGATTTATATCTTCCATTCTAGCACCATGGTATGATTCCCCTAATTGAAGGATTTTGACTAATTTTTAAGTAATGTGTATATAAGTATTCAACCATGATACTTCATTAAATGGTGGCATAATGTAATAACTAATAATCGATAATTATATATATATAATTTAATATCATCACATTCCCTCTCAGTATATATCTATATCTATATACATATATATACACACACACACATATATACATATACATATCTATTAATGTATATATTGGGCACTACTGTGGCTTGATCAAAGGTCTTCAGAACTTCCTGGCAGCTCTGTTTTCTGGAGGCTGGTGTGCTAAGACTGTGACCCCATTTATGGATTGGGCATTGTAGGCCATGAGTTGAAATCCCAGCATGGCCAAATATTTATTCGTGGAGTAAGAAGCCAACTTTGACACATTTTTTTCCTTTTGTGTGAAAGTCCTGGGTCTCAGTATAATGTATAATCCATATGCAAATATAATCTAGGTGATATGATGTAATAAATGAAGTGTTATATGTGTAACAATACTAAATAAATAAGGGTAGTAAACGTCATATGCAGTAAACCCATGTATGTAAATAGATCTCACATATGAATATTATTTTTTCCAGTGCTGAGGCTTGAATTCAGGCCCTGGGACCTGATTTGAATTTCTTATCTTCAAGGACAATGCCACAGAGTTACCCAGGCCCTGAGTTAAAATCCCAGGCCTGCCAGAAAAATGGTGTAAATTCCAAGCCAGGGCCTTATTATTTATTTTTTTTTATTTTATTTTATTTTATTTTATTTTATTTTATTTTTTTGGCCAAGCACTTAGGTCTTGGCACCTCTGCCACAGCTGACTCTGGGATCCTAGGACCCGAGTTCAAATCTGGGGCTGGCAAAAAAAAAAAATAAAAATAAGGAGAAGGATAAAACTGAGAAGTTCAAGGAGGTGGTTTTACTAATTTTTTTCCTTTGTGTTGTAACCATCCTGGGTCTAAATGACAAGGCCCAGAAAGTGCAAATGACCTTGCATTGCTGATGTTTGGCGGGCTATTAGGGAAGCCATAGCCAAAACTGGCAACCTAGGCCTGGAGGTCAAATCCCAGGACTGCCACTAATGAATGGTGGGAGGTTCAAAGAAATACATTCCAATGATACATCCGTACAAATGGAATGTTATGAAAGCAACAATTAAATTAGAAGTTAGTGTATGATTTTCATATTATAAGATTATACACAATTATACTACATTAACTAATTTTCAATTACTACTTTATTATGTATTCAATCATGATACTTAAAAAAGGAAGGAATAATTTAGTTGCCAATAGTAGTAATATCATATATGCAATTTCATAATATACAGGCATCACTCTTGTTTTATACATATACATCTATCTATCTATCTATCTATCTATCTATCTATCTATCTATTTATCTATCTATCTATCTATCTATCTATCTATCTATCTATCTACCAATCTACACATTTATTTGTTTATAAACTTGTCACTCCTGGGGCTCAGTGGTAGAGTGCTCCCTAGTACATACAAAGCCCTGGTTTCTATTCCTCACTACCACATGCACAGAAAAATTCAGAAGTCGTGCTGTCGCTCAAGCAGTTGAGCACTAGCTTTGAGCATAAAAGCTTAGGGACTGTGTCTAGACACTTACTCAAGACCCAAGACTGGCACCAAAGAAAAGAATGTTCTGAGCACAATGATATAAGGATAGGACTGCAAATACCTCACCACAGAGCAAGCTGGCAGTCTGGTGTTGAGAGCTTCCATCTAACCTGACTTAGCCAGAGATAAACCACTGCAACCCAGCTCCATGGAACCAGATGCTACTGGCTCATTCACTCCTGTCATCTAAGATACCCGGGGTCTGAGATCTGACACTGGTGAGTTTAAAACCCAGCCCTGGCAGGAAGTCTGAGAAACTCTGAGCTGTGGCTCAAAGTGTTAGAGCTGTAGCCTTGAGCTAAAGATCTTAGGACAGTAGCCCCAACTTTGAGTGCAATCCCCATGGCTAACTCCCCCCACACACACAAAACTCCCCACCACTTTAAACCATTAGATGTGAACTTTGTGCAGTTTGTGACATGTTTCTGAAAGAATGGTGATACTGATGAAAACACCCTAATTCTAATGACAGCTTGTGGGATACAGCTATGTGATGAGAACTTCATGATGTATTTTGTGCTGAGTCTTTCACAGGGTGCATTCTTTCATCTGGTCCTTGTAAGAGCTCCACAAGTAAGATGATTGTGCACATGAGAAAGTTGAGGCTCAAATATGTCCCCATGTCAGGGCCAAAATTATGTATGTATTGAACTCTAATGAGTTTTCTCCTGGATTATTTTTCTCGGTTGTGAATGTTGAACTCAGGGTCTAGGCACTGACCCTTCCCTATTGGGCTCATGGCTAGTGCCCTATCATGTAGAGCCAAGGACCCTAGGTATCTGTAGCTGAGGTCTGTCATCCTGCCTACTCAGGAAGCTGAGATCTGAGGATCTGGGTTCAAAACTATCCCGGACACAAAAGGTCCCATGAGACTATTATCTCCTACTCACCACTTAGCAACTTGAAGTGGAAGCCAGCACTGCTGACTCGTGCCTGTCATCCTAGCTACTCAGGAGGCAGAGAGCTGAGGATCACATTCCAAACCAGCCTGGGCAGGAAATTCCTTGAGATAGTTATCTCCAGTGAACCACCAGAAAGCCTGAAGGAGTGCTGTAGCTCAAGTGGTAGAGCTTGAGCTGAAGAGCTCAGAGACATCACCCAGGCCTGCCATGGGAGGTGGCACAAATGAAAACTTCCTGTCAAAACACAGCACTGGGGAGAGAAAGACCTTGGGGTACAAAGAGACCTTTTTCTCCTGGACTTCAGAGCCCACCCATATTCATCCTCACCAATTGCCCCCAGATGAATTGTTACAAAGCTGTACAGGAGTGAGGCTTTTTGTCTGCCTGTTCCAGCAATGAGGCAGACTTCCTCCAGCAGCCTGGGGTGCACAGAAACATTCAGGCTACACTGGGAACAGTGAGGGGAGCCCCGGCACATGCACTGTTTTGAAAGCCCTCTCTGTGCTATGAAATCATTCTATTCAAAGCAAATTTCCTAGCTGGGTGCTTTTCTTCATAGAGAATCTGGATGTTCACCAATAGAAATACGTGCATTCATACACAGACACATGGAGTTACTGGCTCTTTTTTTGTGTTGCAGGTCCTGAGGCTTGAACTGTGAACCTAGACATTTTCCCTGAGCTCTTTTTGCTCAAGGAAGCATTTTATTGTGCCTTAAACCATGATTACTCTAGGCTGGGGTGCAGCTTTTACACCCACAGATGATCCAGGGATCCTAGGACCCAAGTTCAACTCCCAGCACTGGTAAAAAAAATCAAACCAACACAAATTCAGGAGGAAAAAACCAGGAGGTTTTACATAACTGTTTTACCTTGTTTCCTTTGCACTGTGACCATCCTGGGTCTCAATGACTTGGCTTGAAAATTGAACGTGACCTTGCATGACTGAAGGCTGGTGGGCTGTTAATGAAGCTCAACTCACACACCTAGGCCCTGAGTTGGATTCTGGGACTGGCACCTACACACTGCTGAAGATCCTAGGAAAATTGTTCCATGTATAGGAACACTAATAGGATGTTTGAAATGTACTAATTGAATTACTGATTAGCTAGTCATTCTATAAGTTTGTATGCAATAAAAACAGGTCATTGATTAATTTAATATTTATTAAGTTTTGTACTGTGATTAATTAATGGAGGCATAATTTTAGACCAAATAATTGGTAGTAGTAGAATATATAAAAGTAAGATATAGACATCACTTTATATAGAGTTATACACTAGAATCTACATAAATGTCTATCTGTCTCTGCATACATTTATGGATGCATATACATACGTAAATACACACATACACTGAAATCTACACATCTATGTGTTTATATAGTGGCCACTCCTAGGGCTTGATCTCAGGTCCTCAAAGTTGCCCCATAACTTCACTTGCATCAGACTGGTGTGCTAATATTGACCCATTCATAAAGTGGGCCTTCTAGGCCCAGAGTTCAAATCACAGAACTGCCAAAAACTTAATCCTGATGGAAGAAGCCAATTGTCCCACTTGTTTTCCTAATTGGTGAAAATCCGGGGTCTCAGGAATGATGTCTAATACACAGGCAAATCTATGTCCTATGTAATAGGATGTAAAAAATATTATATGTGTAATCATACTCACTAAAATATATAATAAATAAAACAAAATAAAATGAATAACTACACTAACTGCAATATGCAGTAAACATGTGTATGTAAATATAAATCATGTATTTAAAATGTATACGAGTGCTAGGACTTGAATTCAGGCTCTGGAGACAGGCCTGACTTTCTTGTCTTCCAGCATGATGACCTCCCCCTTCCCCCACAATGCTGCAGATTTACCCAGACCCTGAGTTCAAATCCCAGGCCTGGCAGAAAAAAATGGCATGAATTCCAAGCCAAGGAGCCTCAAAAAATATTTTAGATATTTTAATGTATGTATGTATGCATATATGTATGTATGTATGTATGTATGTATGTATGTATGTATGTATATATGTATGCATTTTTATTTTGTCAAGCACAGGGCTTGGACTCAGGTCGCAGCAACTCTGCCTCAGCTTCAATCACTCTAGGCTAGGGTGCAGCCACTGGACCCACAGCCAAACCTGGGTTCCTGGGCCCCAAAGGCTGACAGGAAAAAAAAAAAAAAAAAAAAAAAAAAAAAACACTAGAAAAAAAAAACTCGGCAACTTGCATACGGCTGCAAGTTTTACATTTGTTTTCTTTGCAAGGTGACCTTCCTGGGTCTGAATGACACAGTTGAAAAGTGTTAGTAACCTAGCATTGCTGAAGGCTGGCGGGCTATCAGGGAAGCCATAGGCCAACATGGCAACATAGGCCCTGGGTGGGAAGCCCGGTCCTGACCCTTACCAATGGTGGGAGATCCTAAAAGTCTCGTTCCTATTCATAGGAATACTGATGGAAGGTTATGAATGTCAAGGTTAGAGTGATTTTAGGAGGCCAATGGAGTTTAATGAATATTTTTGGCACACTAAAAGAATACTATTAATTACATGGATGCAATTATTTTGGGACAGTGGTTGATTTAATTAATAATTCATTAAGGATGAAAACAATATTAATTACATGGAGGCATAATAAGTACCCAAGAATTGGTAGGAATGTAGCATATATAACTGAATATTGTATAGACATCTCTGGCACTCTATAAAGATCTATATTTATTTGTGCACTACCATCTGCATGTTAATCTGTTCTTATTTTTCAAACCCTGGGGCTCGATCTCAGGTGATGGAAACTACTTGTGGGCTCAATATGCACCAGGCTAGCATGCTGACACTCACCCATTCATGAATTGGGCCTTGTAGGCTGTGAGTTCAGATGCCAGCACTCACAAAAATTGAATTGTGGAGTAAGAAGCCCATGGCGACACATGTTTTCCTTTTCTGTGAAAGTCCTGGATGTCAGATGTGAAGTTTCATACACAGGCAAATCTATATCCTCTGTAATAAATGTAATAAATATTCCATGTGTAATAACAGTCAATAAAATAAATGGCAAATAGATGAATGAAACAAAAAATTTAATGAATAGCTACACTAAGCACAATATTGAGTCAACAGATGGGGCTCTATTTCAGGGTCTGGCAACTGGCTAGGAGCTGAATTGGCTGCTGTGCTTACTATCACCCATTCATGAACTTCTAGGCCCTGAATTTAGATCCCAGCACTGCCAAAAGTATAATCTTGGAGTGAGAAGCTAAGCATGACATGTTTTCTTTTTCTTTGAAAGTGCTCAGTGTCAGGTAGGATGTATAATTTGGATGCAAATCTATATGCTATGTAATAGGATGTCATAAATGTAATAAATGTCATAGGTGGAATAATTGTCACTACAATAAATGATAAAGGGTTGAATTAGTGAATCATTCTATATTAAATTAGATGCAACAATTATAGGAAGTATATTAAGTTTTATTAATATTTTATTAAGCATTACCAGAATAAAAAATTACATGGAGACATAATTAAATATCGAATAATAGGTAGTGACACATGATGCATAATTTAATTATATAAGACATCTGTCTCATTCTATAAAGTATGTAAATATATATGTGTATATGTACATATATGATAAACAATAATGGGATATTCAGTAATTATTAATTAATGCTTTATTAATTGTTCAACTGGGACACATCATTAAATGGAGACATAATTTAATATCTAATAATTGGCAGTAATCCCTGCAACTACTGCTGCCTCCTTCTTGCCCTCATCGCTGGCCTGTCAGTGCCAAAAAAGGCCTCCAGGAGAACCCCTCCACCCCTGCACCAATGTGTCCTGTACTTCCAGTGACTCCTGGTGGTCTGTATGATCTACATGACCACAGAAGAGCATGAGGATATATGTTACACACAGACATGAAGAACTAGTATGATGGCTTGACCTTCATGGCCTCTGAAAATGGAGCTTTGACCTGCATAAGTTTTGCTTCACTATGAATTTTCTATTTTCACACTGAACACCATATACTTTCCTTGTGATTCCTTTATTGGTTTTTGTCTTATTCTCTCATAGGCTGATACTATGTCTCTGGTGATGGCACCAGCAGATCCAAGTGGAAAAGGAAGTGGGACATAGAGTACCCATCCTTTTCAAAAGAGTCCACCACAGGTCAGAAGAACAAGTCTTAGGAGAATGGGCACAGCTGATGCTTCCCTCTCTGAAGCATGGCTCAAGTTTGGAGAGGAATTTCAAGACATCTGAAATATTGAATTATTGAAATATTGAATTATCTCCAAGACCAAAGAAACAACCACATCTAGTAATTGAGCTCACAAGTATACCATGGAGATCCAGTGAAAATGATCAATCAGATGAAGATAGGACACTGTTTAAAATACAGAGAAACAATGGGATTGGCACTATTGGCAGGAACAATTTGTGTACAGAAAGAAGATAGGGCCAAGGGAGATGAACTGCAGTTGATTGACTAGAAAATGGACAGTGACAGAGAAGAAACCAGTAAAGGCAGTGAATGTGAAGATGGAGAGGGTGCCATGGAAATTTCAGATGGTGCTGCTAGTGCAAGTAGTTATTCTTTGGCAAGTGATAGTAGGAAACCTGAGCTTCCTAAGGCAGGACCTGACTTTATTGCCTAGCTGGACTAAAAGTGAAGATCCTCCTGCCTCACATTCCAGAGTTCTAGGATTACAGTCATGCATTACCACATTCCTGTTTGAAACATTTAACTTCCATGTTAGATTATTTCTTTTTCACCTGTGGCCTTTATAAGCCTGACTTCGACATTTTTGGACCTTGGCGTGAACATTTGTCTGGATTATGAGGAAACAATAATTATTCCAACAGTTTTCCATATTGAAACACCCACTCCTTGGGTACTTGTCAACTCACTGTGTTCATCTGGCCTGTGTGGAGATTGTCCTTTCTGCTCTGGTCCTTAAGAGGTCTGCAAGATTCTCAGCTGTGTACTAGAAGAACACAGAGATGGAGAGTTTTAGATAGCAATGAGAAAAAAGAAATTTACTTCACTGAAACTCTATTATTTGCCTTATTTTTGCCTGTCATATTTACCTTGCTCACAGTTTACATTCTTTTATGGTATAATGAAGTAATAACATTTATTTTCCTCAGCATTTAATTTTAATTCTTTGTTTTCATTGAGACAAACTTCTAAGAAAGAACAACTAATCTCATGTTCATTTCCATAAATGGATGTTTTTATTTTCATATTCCCTTGTAAGACAATAATTCTTGGTGTGGCAAGTCAGGAAATAGAAATAGATTAAAATTTTAAACATGATACATTTATTTGTGATGTCAGTAAGCTTTGGAATTTTAGTCACTAAAATGTGTGTGACTACTACGTTTATTCTTGCCCACTCTGGTGAGAGCATCCTTAATTACTAAGTTATTAACAAGTGAATGGATTGCCAGACAAACTTTGAGAGTTGTTGTTTTCTTGGCAGACCATTAAACATTTCTTTAGAGGAAAAAATACCACACTATTTCTGCTCTTCATTGAGTCTACTATACTTCAGTTAATTCATCTGTAACTATTAGCATACAACTGAATGTATTTGCTTTTGGGTTTATTGGAACATTCTAGCAGCCACAAATAAGGGAAACCATGCAGCTTGTGTTCTCTGGGTCTGGATTACTTCCCATAATATAATTCTTTCCCAGTCTTTCCACATTATTACAAATGGTAGTCTATCATGCTCTCTGATGGATGAGTGGGATTTCTCTCTGTTTGTGTGTGTGTGTGTGTGTGTGTGTGTGTGTTCATACATACATTTATATATATGTATATATGTACATATACACACATATATATGTATATATATTTATATCTATATATACATATATGTATATAAAATGTGGTATACATGTATGTAACCTCATACATACATACATATATATATATATGTATGTAACCTCATACATACATACATACATATATATATATGTGTGTAACCTCATACATGTATACCACATTTTATTGATCCATTCACCATTTTAGGGTTTTCTGGGTACTGGAAAGTGAGAGACAGGAGCCTTATCCCTCTGTTTGTGGGAAGACATGAACTCTTGTAGCAACAGTCCTGAGCCTTGGTACCCTTTTTTATGGCCTGAAGTGGTAAAAGCTGATCGACAATTTGTTCACTTTTGCAATTCCTGGGGCCTGAACTCAGTGCCTGTGCACTGTCCCTAAGCATTTTTTGCTTAAAGCTAGCATACTAACACTTGAGCCACTGCAACACTTCCAGCTTTTTCTGGATATGTGGTTACTGAAGAATCAAACTCAGGGCTTCATGCATGCTAGGCAAGCACTCTACCACTAGGCCACCTTCCCAACCCAAGGTTTTATTTTTTTAAAAACTAACATGTAAAAGAAACAACTACATGAACAACTGTATTACAGGAAGCAAGCTCCATGACTAGAACCATGACTTCCCTGGCCAGAAACCTGGGAGACCAGGCCTTTGCCACAAGTCTCCTGTGAGGTCAGCTTCCAACCACTGAGCATCATTTCATTGGCCTGAAAGGAAGGAGAGTGTTGAGATGTGAAACATGATGCAAGCAGACAGAGGGAGCCTCATCCCCCAATGTCAACAATGAGGATGGTTACTCTCAAACCCCAGATCCTGTGACATATGTGCTAGTAGACACTAATTATGAATTGTGTAGAGTCATGATCCAATGGGCAGATGGGTTGAGCTATTATGAGAAAGACATAACCTCATTCAGAATCATATGGACTCCAAAAATGTGAACTAGAAAAGGTCTACTTTGTGTTTGAGGTTATTGTTTTAACTTCCTTTATCTGCACTCTATCCTCTAAAGCCAGCTCCCATGTGTGAACTCTTCATATGCAAGAAAATGAGCCATAAATAAGGCCAAGTAATTGTTAATCTTATGGAAGTGAGCCAGCCATAGAATGGCTGTCTGGGGTTTCTTTTCCTCTGTGAGTTACAAAAAGTGACTTGTTCCTGAGACAGAGCCCATGTTCTAATGGCTAAGCTATTACTGCTGGATATCACATTTCACCATGTGGATATAACTATAAGAGACAAAGCAGCCAGGACTTTGATGTTCCCAAAATTATTGCCATGCTGAGTGAGTCTGACACATGACTTCGAATGACTGCATGAAGGAAGTGAACATTCTTTTGTTTTTACATGTAATAGTGTATAAATCGATACATGCTTATTCACTTTACACTGACTTTAATTTTGTCCCAGGTTTTCATTTTGGTTTCAGAGGAAAGTGTCTGGATTTACCATTCCAACAACAGGCTCCCAGATGCTCATGCAGGGTGAGGAGGGGAGAATGGGTCGAAATGATGACTTCCTTCTGTGTTTCCCTGGCAGTGCTGAAAACCAGACCCAGAGCTTCTGGGCTCCAGGTAAACAAGCAGTGGGTAGAGTCTCCCTTCTCAAGAGATGAAATCTTCATGAAAATTGCCCACAGGACACTACAGTTTCCACTGCTTTTTTACTTCCACGCAGTGCACATAGCACACGAGCTAATGCTGGAGGGCACAGGTATGGCTGACTCACCACCCTTCAAGAGAGGCAAGAAGGATGAACACAGTGGCAGGGGACCTGTTCCTCAGCAGAAAGCCTTGCAAGGTTCTGAACATCACCCTAAGTGAGGCTGGCATTTGAGCACAGTCTTGGACAGGTCATAAGCATCTGAAGAGTGTGGAATGTTCTGCTAATCCACAGGTTGACTAAGCAGCCTCTCCTGGGGGGAAAAGGATCTACTATAAGTAAACATTTATCAGAAATCTCACTAAACCTTGTTCTTTATATTAAGTCAGTTCTTCAAGGCAGACAAGTGAGAGTGGATAAAGGAGAAGGGCCCTAGGACCACTGAATTTTCCCATCTTAGAGCATCATTTTCTTTCTCAACATATAGTAGGGAAGCCACAGCCTAGTCCTGCTAGCCAATAGAAGTATATTCTCAATGGTATATGCCAACATGTTCAGGTCCAGATAACTCAGTGATAGTGGTTCCACTCTGTTCTCTCAGTAACTTCTCTTTTTTGAGATAGGGTCTAATCTAAGTAAGACTTTGGGCTAAGCTACCTTTGTATGCAGATCATAGGCATGTACCACCATGCCTAGTCTCATTACTTCTTTTTTTTTCTGCCCTTTGAAAGTCAGCCAATAGCTCTAACATCTTTCTCTTCCATTACATTCTATTCATGCCCTTATCTGGTTCTCTCCATCTGGTCTAACTGGAGCCATCTGTCTCTAGCCAGCACACTGTCATGGTGGTCCATCTTCCCAGCTAGCTCCATACACATCTGTTTGTTACTAGGGAGTCTTTCCTGACTTGTGTTTTCACTTTTCCAAATGACTGGATGTGCAAGACAATAAAAGGAGTTCCTGAATTTTGCCAAGAGTGTGAATGACATGACTGATTCAAGGCTGTTAACCATTTTCTTTTCTTTTCTTTTCTTTCTTTTTTTTTTGGTCCGGTTGTAGGGCCTGAACTCTGGGCCTGGGCGCTGTCCCTCAGCTCTTCAGCTCAAGGCTAGTGCTCTACCATTTGAGCCACAGCGCCACTTCCGGCTTTTTTTCTTTTTGCTTATGTGGTGCTGGGGAATCGAACCCAGGGCCTCATGCATGCAAGGCAAGCACTCTACCACTGAACCACCTTCCCAGCCCCCTGTTAACCATTTTCCACTTAAACACACAATCAGTGGGCCAGGATTGGTGGCTCATACCTGTGATCTTAGCTAATAGGTAGGCTTAAATCTGGAGGATGGTGGCTCTGAGACCAGCCTAAGCAGAAAAGTCTTGAGATCCCACCTTCAAAATAATCGCAAAAGAAGGGCTGGAAGTATGGCTTACGGTGAGCATACAATATGAGCAAGAGCTGTCATAGTATAGGTCACCTTGTGCTGCTTGTAGCACAGGTCCTTTAGTCCCAGGTCTGTACTAATAACATCTCTTCAATTCCAACTTTGTGTATGTGTGTGTATGTGTACAACTTCACGTACTCATGCACTTGTTGTGTACACTGATAATATTAAGTTGCACGTGCTTATGTTGCAGAGACTTCAAACCAATTTTTATCTTTCCAAACACAATGAGCCATCAAGAATTCTACCACTGTCAACATTCATTACAAAGATTCCACTTCCAAAATGCCATTTGGTTAGATGGTGTTTACCTATCCATATTTACTTAGTCTTTCCTCTAGTTGACCCTCATCCTCCCATACCATTGCACCTCCACACATTCCCCCAGATTATTGTTTACAATGATCTTAACATTTTCCTGGAAATAAGGATTCTTTAGTGGTAGAATTAGCATTTAATTGCTAGCAAGTCACCTTCTTCAGTAATAACTCACAATGAGCTTAAAGATCTACCCTTAATCAGGTAGGGATAGGTGGACACAGCATAGTAAAATGGACAAAAAAGCATTTGAATGCCAGGTGGACCGCTATGGGACCTGATGCGATACCATCATGTGCTAAACATGGACATCCCAGGTGAGGGCAGAATACTCTCTTGTACGTGTAGGACTCCTGGATATCAGGAAAGTAGGAGGCTGAGACCTGAGTCCAACCCTTACTCTTCTCAAATTGCTGGCAAAGTTTCAGAAAAACTCAGTAATCTGCCCAAGGAAGGTATGCTAGACTACAGGTGAATAAAGACAGGAGCCTAAAACATGGCATGCAATTTCTGAGAAGACACCTTCATACTTACTAAGAACTTATGAGCTTATAGAAATTGATTTGTTGTGGTCAGACAGTGTGGGTATGCAAACCAAGGAGGGGACTGGCCACTTCCTTAGAGTATCATCCTATAGTGACAAGAAGAGGAAAATAACCCCAAATGGGACTGCACTGGTCATCTACTTGATGTCAAAGTATTGGGGCTGAACAGTACTGAGTGTTAACCTGGACTGCTGGTCAGAGAGCTGGAAAAGTAGGGAGTAGGATGTGAATTGAATGATAAATAGAGGGATGGGTTGATGGAAAGAATTGTCAACTGCAACATCACATTCAGATCTACCAGAGATCTCTCATAAAGGGCCAGTACAGTCAACCATATGAACCCATTAGCACTGGTCATTCTTGTTTGCTAGCAATCACTTTCTGACTTATCAGACATATACACACACCAAATGGCCATGGTTTGGTGGACACAGAGGGCTAGAATATAAATGTCAGTAAATGCCTGGCATGTTAGCAGAGAGTATCAAAGTTTAGCCACCCTGCATTGTTCATTCCCAAGATTCTCAGCCTGTTAGGTCCTTGTGGCAAACTCAGTGCTCCAATGGGAAGAGATGCTGCCTCCAGGCCTCCCTTTCTTATCCTCCAGGTCTCAGAAGTCCCCAAAAGGCTGGTCTGGAGGTGTGGGGGAATAATGCAGGCAAAGCCCAAGTGTTGGAGACTCCAATTCATAGCAATGATAGGGTGCTGCAGAGCTCTGGATTGTGTTGTGCCTCCAAGGGAAGGAGGCACTGTTGGCACATGAGTGCATCAGGGCTTCCTGATCCTCCCTGCCCAACAGCAGCTGTTCTGGATTGAGCAGCACACTGGGATGGGGTATGAGGCACCCTGGGGACAAGTACCCACCAGTAGAGGGATGGATAGGGCAGGTAAATCTACAGAGAACAGTGCCAGTACTGGGCAGCTGTGCTCTTTTATCAACTTCTCCACATTTCAGTTTTCAAAAACAACTTAGACTTTAGAGTAAGTTTCAACCTATGGAAAATTTACACAAGTGTGTTTCCCTCACTGCCCTAGCTCTCCCTTGATTCACATGTCATAAAACATGTTAATCAAAGTCAGAACATTTCCACTGAAGCCATATTAGTCATTAAACACAAACCCCGTACCAACCTCAACATTGCCTCCTTCTGCCCTTCTCTCACTCAGGAGTCCATCTGGTCCTGCAGATCGTTGCTCTCCTCCCCTTTGAGGGGCCAAAGTTCCAACTAAACCTCCATCCTTGGCCATCGTGAGGGGTTCTGCTCAGCATTTGCTGTCTTGGTAGGCATAGATTGAGGGATGTCGATGGACTGTTCCTCTTTGGCAGGAGCCTACAGAGCAACAGATGCTGCAGCAATCTCAGTGAATCACACTGGGGCACCGAGGTCACCATGCTTAACCTTGTTCATGGTACTCGTGTTAGAACTCAGAGTATTGTACTTGCTAGGTAGGTGAGCTATATGCCTATTTTGTGCTGGTCATTTTTTAGTTATGGTCTTGCTTCCTATCCAGGTACATGCCTGGGCCTGGACTCACCTATTTTAAGCTTCCTGTTGTAGTGAAGTTGATATTAATTGATAGCTTAAGAGGAGATGTCACCCAGTTTTTGGCTTGGGCTGGCCCTGAATAATGATCATCCAAATCTCAGCATCTTAAATAGTTAGGATTACACATGTGACTCCCAGCTCCAATGTGCCTTCCTTCTCAACCCTACCAACTCAGCAGTGACTGACAGCTTCCTCTCCTCAGTTACTCTTACCCTCTGGAATTTCAGAGAGGAGACACACATTTTCTTCTTCATTGTACTCTAATTGCTCCCAAGATTGCCTGAAATTGTACTATCTCCCCTCATTGTAGGCTCCCCAAGGAAGTAATACCCTTGGATACTGGATATTTCTACATGAGGAAGTAAACTTAGCTGTGAACCCCAAAGGGAGATCCTGTTACTTCAGCTGTGGGCTGTCAGTTCCTTCCGCAACTCCCTCAGCTACAGTCATTTTCCATGACACAATGGTCTTCCTGAACTCCCCACACTGATGGGTACAAAGACAGCATCATGCCAATTGGCCAGGTCAAACTATGGGACACTCAGTGGTGGAGCTGGAGGAGTTGCACTTGTCCCCTATCCAATCTGACATCCAGTCCCTCTCTTCAACAGAATTCAATCTTTGTGGATTCTCCTCTCTGCCAACACTCTCAGTCTGTCTCTAGAACTAAGGAACAAGGTATATGTAATTGAGAAAACACAAACACAATCTCTCATCATGAATGGACCAATTTAAATAGTGAAAAAATGAGCCACAAAATTATACTGAACCCCTCTCCCTGCTTCTTTTATTTGTGCAAGTTTGCTCCCTAATTGCTTTTGTGTGTTTGTTGGGGAAGGTGTGTGGGTACGGGTGCAGGGGATATTGTGTATAATAGGACTTGAACTCAGGGCCTTTGGCTCTTAACCTAGCTCTTTTTTGTTCAAAGCTGGCACTCTACCATTCCAGCCACTGATCCCTAGTGGCTTTTTCCAGGCTAATTGCAATAAGAATCTCTTGGGTTTCTCTGCCTACAATGGCTTCAAACTGCAATTCTGGTATCAGCCTCCCAAAAGGCTAGTGTGTGAGCCACTAGTGCATGGCCTCCCACTGCTACATTAAAAGGGCAGATTTTAAAGTGAAGTAAAAGAAAATTCTTGATTGAAAACTGGGTATCAGTGTGATTTAGGTAAATCTGGAGGCTCCTCATGGGAGGAAAGGCCTTCTCCTGGGAAGTATTACAGCACTACATGAACCAAGTGGGTTTGATGAAATGTCCCCAGAGAACACACAAGATACCCTGAGTGAAACAACACCCAAAGCACAGGTTCTTAGGACATTGTCTAAAATAAGTTTTTAACCAACGTGCTCACAGATGTGCCTCCCATATCCATGGGAAAGATATCAGTAGAGCAGCCATCTGGATTCTGTCCTATGGGGGTACAAGGTGTTTGGAACCAAGCCTTTTCCTTAGTCCAAACCACATCACAAAGAGGCCATGTGGATGCTCCTAGTCCAATGGCTGGGCCTTTTACTGCTACAAAATTAGGCTTCTTAAACTGGATGAAAGTATTTACTAAGTTTCTAAAGTTAAAAAAGTACACAGGGAAAAGTAAAAACATTGCATATGTGAGCAGATGACAAAAATCTATTCTAGATTGGAAGTTGCCAAGCAGAAACTATGCAAATCATAAAAATTAAGATTTCTTAAAAAGCCTCCTCCCAGAAAAGGTAGACTGTGGATCTACCTGCTGCAGGTTGTAAAGGCTTACCTACAGCCTGGATATTACACAGGTGTCGCTGCTACCACCAGTTGTAGGTGACATAGCCAGAAGGGCTTTCATATTTACAGTGGCTCTTGGCCACTCTGACTATTGCATATAGCATTTCCAACTTTCTCTCATTGAAGACCCAAGGATCATACTGACTTTAGGGAGTTCTTGTATCCAAGAAAAGGGAAAATTCAGAGTGAACTTGGCACTAAGATTGTCTGGTACTGACTGAAGGGTTATTGACTAAGGGATATAACCTGCCCCTGCAAGAAGACTTTACACATTGAATTGGAAACACGTATTTTCTTAGGTCTTATAAACTGGACTAAATTAACTTATGGACATGGAGATAAGCTAATTTAAGACATAAGGTTGGAAATAAAGATCAGCAAGCATCTCAATGCCTGTATCCCATTATGTGTTGTTGGATGCTATTGCCACAGGAAATTGGAGAGCAAAGCAGACATGGGAGAGGGAGGCCTTTGCAGGGGACAAGAACTTGCCATAAAACACAACCAATGCTGTGCTGGAGTTTGTTTTATAGGCTTTGTAGTTCCAGGGAGGTTGATGCTATACTATATAGGGAATCTGCTTCTTCCTCCCCACCATACAGCTGATTCTGTTTTCAGAGGTAGTCTCTTGTTCTGATTTCACAGAGTAGATCAAAGCATAAACTTATACCTACATACATATAAAGTGATTTTGTATAGGTAGTTTGAGCCTGACCATTGAAGAATAACTAAAACTTTTCATATACAGAGTTCTAAGCCAGAGCTTGACTGACAACAGCTATTGAGGCACTTCCTACTAGTTCCTCATCCTCTGAATACTATCAAGATGGAATATAGTGCTGCATCTCCCCTCCCCCTCCCTCCCCCCCCCCCCTGTGCAAGTCCTGCAGTTGAATTCAGGGTCTTCTGCTTAGTTGGCTGGCACTTGAATACTTGAATCACACTTTCAGTACTGTTTGTACTAATCATTGGAGGCTCAATTTTAACAGACTTTTCTAATTGATCTGGTCTTAACACAAATCCTCTGGATGTATCTCAGACTTTTGAGTAGCTAGAATTACAGATGTGAGTCACTGCTTCCAGCTAGATTATATTGTAAGGAGGGAGGTTGGGAGGTTTGTAAGGAACACAGGAGAACAGGGCTTGCAGATGCAGATTCCAGCAATTGGTGTGAGGTGTAGTCCATTAGGTGAGGCCAACCTCATCTCAGCCTTGCCAATTGCCCCCAAGGTAAGTAATGTTTTGCATTATGCAAGAATTGATCCTTTAAAAGAATAAGCCACACTAATATCTAAGGTTTCTAAATGAGATGGCCCAAGGCATTATTTGAAAGCTCACAATGGAGTTTAACGATAAAGCTGTGGTACATGAAAACATAAGAATAAAAAAACTGTCCATGATTCCATGCTTCTCCCATGATATATTTGTACATACATAAAAAATTCTCATCTCAAGCCCAAAGAAACACAGGTGCCATGGTTTCCCTTATTTGCAATGACTAGTATATGTCTGAGACAAGCAGAAATGTTCAGAGGAGTTGATGTTAGGTGAAATGAATCCCAAGATAAGGACTCATATTTTTTCTTTCTTGCTATTGTTTTAAACATATTTATAAGATGATTGCTTTGTGTTTTTTTATGTCCCTCCTCCTCAGTATAATCCCTGTTTTCACTGTATTTGATGTTGCTATAATTTGTGGAGGGGAAGGGAAAAAAACAAATTGTTTAAACAGGGATA
This sequence comes from Dipodomys merriami, assembly GCF_024711535.1. NCBI lineage: Eukaryota > Metazoa > Chordata > Mammalia > Rodentia > Heteromyidae > Dipodomys > Dipodomys merriami. The sequence continues at coordinate 39,138 of NW_027203013.1, forward strand.
CAGGTGAACCCATTGCAACAATGAGATGTACAAGATGTTATGTCGAAAAATGAATTTTACAACTCTGGCGTGGTATGGGGAGGGAGATGGGAAGGGATGGTAAGGGAAACAAAGGTGGAGGGAACAATGCTTGATAAGAAATGTACTCATTTGGGCTGGGAAGGTGGCTCAGTGGTACAGAGCTTGCCTTGCATGCATGAGGCCCTGGGTTTGATTCCTCAGCACCACAGAAGCAGAAATAAAAAGCTGGAAGTGGTGCTGTGGCTCAAGTGGTTGAGAGCTAGCCTTGAGGTGAAATGCTGAGGGACAGCGACCAGGCCCAGAGTTCAGGCCCACGACCGGACTCCCCACCCCCCAAAAAAGAAATGTACTCATTACCTTGCTCGTGTAATTGTAACCCCTCTGTACTACATTTTCAAGATTAAAAAAAATTCTGGTTTCAAAGTCTTTGAGGAAAATCAATACCAGGATTTCAATAGGATTGATACATTGTTTTATAACTGGAATTTCAATTTTTGCCTGGAATGATAATAATGTCAAATGAAATTATGTCTCTATTTCAGAGGTCCATGCTAAATTCATCAGCAGCCCTGCTCAGAGGAAGGGTGCAATGATGATGTGTAAACTCATTTGTAAACATGAGTTGAACAGAAACTCAGTTTGTTAAAACACAGCCACCCACCAAATCTTTGTAGAAATAACCTGTCAGGAGAGACCTCTCCAGTCCACAAAGCTGTACCATCATGTACTAGCAGTGTGGCTAGTGGTAGGAGATCATGATGGACCTAAAGAGGAAATGTGTACAGTTTTGTTAAGTATACATGCGGTTGTGTTTGCTAGCCATGGGGCTTGAACATAGGGCCTGTGCACTGTCTCTGAGCCTCTTTGTGCTCAAGGCTAGTGTTCTACCAACTAAATCCCAACACCACTTCCAGCTTTTTCTTAGTAGTTTATTGGAGATAAGAGTCTCATGGACTTTCTTGTCTCAGCTGGCTTCAAACTACAATCCTCAGATTTCAGCACCCTGAGTAGCTAGGATTACAGGCATGAACCAGCAGGCTCCTGGTTTTTATACTTATCTTTTAAAACTTAATATTAAAGCCCATAAACATTAATAGGTGTACAATGCAGCATACTCAATTTGTATTTGTTCCCACTGGATTATCTGTGAACTGAGTTAAAGGCTGTCTTAGATATGGAAGGAAAGGAAAGATTTTCCACAAAGTTAGTTTTTGAAGACATTATTATTCAATAGAATTCCTTCTGAGAAGACACTTGACAAGATCAGATGTTAGGTCACACCCTCATGGAAGGGTGTAGGAATTGTCTGGGGAAACCAGGCAACAAAATTTGAATTAGGAGGTAGTGTGCTTCCTTCCTCAGCTTACTCAACTTTATTATCTGAAGAAGAAAGGAATGAGTAGGAAGAGGTCAAGTTCTAGGGCCAGTTTATGGGTTTGTTTTGTTCTCTCTCCAAATCCTGTAATATAGGAGTGATGAGTAATAGCCTCTTCCTTTGGAAAGTCTGCACATTATCTCACTCTATCATGAGAGGAGACCTCACTTCTGTGGAGATAAGCTTGCTCTTGGGTCCTTCAGACACATAGTATGCAGACATCAAAAGTCCAATGCTATAAAGGGAACCCAAAATACTCAGTTTTATCAATGATGTAAGGGCCATTTCATGACAATGAATCTGCAAACTGGGTATCATCAATTCCAATAGTGGAAATAGCAGCCCTGGACAGTGGATGATGGGATGATGTAAGATGTTAATTGATCTCCATTCTGACTTCCCTTTCCTTCCATTCTGAATATTTGCCACAATGAAGATCTTTGCCTCAAAAAGTTTAAGGAATTTGAGTCATGATACCACAGAAACAAGCAAAAATACAATACATAGAAAGATTGTTTTGTGTAATGTCCCTCATAGGCATATAAAGTTAATTTAAATAAACTGAGTAAGAGAAAGGTTAAGTGAAACTGCTTTAAATAAGTAGTTTTTTCTGATTCTCCCATATTCCATTAAGCAAAATTATTGCTGATAAAAATACATTTACTCAAAGCAGCAGCAATGCAGGTTTAACAGAAGCACAATGTTTCAGTTTCCTATAATATCAGCTGAGCCTTCTGTGGAATCCAGGAGAAGGACATGGCATTGGGAGGCTGGGAGAAGTAATAGGAGTGAGGATCTGATGAAAACAAGCATCTAAAATCACCTAAAAGTGCAAGAGATGAGGTTTCTACTTAAATATCTGTATCTATCTTTTCTCTTTCTCTAATCCCAGTACTACAAGCCTCAGCCACTGTCAAGGGCAGAGACTGGACACCTGAGGAGGGAGAAGACTGGAGAGCAGCAAGATTGGTAAGAAAAGCTCTAAGATGCATAAGAGAGGACTCAGGAGGTCTCACAGAAGATGTACAAAGTCACCACTGAAGACAATGGTATGTGTGTGTGTTTGTGTGTATGTGTGTGCATGTGTGTGTGTGTGTGTGTGTGTGTGTGTGTGTGTGTGTGTGTGTGTGTGTGTGTAAAAAGTGAGGCTTAAAGACATGCAACATATCCTGAACTATGATTTAACAATGAGCAGTGTCTACACTTTGATATGAGGTTCTGATAGTCTAGAGCAGAATTATGTCCACTGATGAAGGTTTATAATTTCAAGTCAAGTAAGAAGGCAATGCCTTCTAGCACCACATCTGAGAACTCAGAATAATAATGGGATTATAATATTTCAAACCATAGGTATGTTATTTTGGGGAATAACAGAGATGGGGGGGACTGAGATCCAAGGCTAGTCTAGGCAAAGTTTTAGCAAGCAGACCTTATCTCAACAAATTATTCTGGCTAGGTGGTTCATTCCTGAAATCCCAGCTCTGTGGGAGGTGTATGTGAGGGAAGAGCAAAGCCCAAAAATTACTTAAAATACTTAAAGCAAGAAGGGGGCAGGAGGTGTGGTAGAATGCATGCCTAGCATGTATGAGGCTTTGAGTCCAATCAAACCATAGTACTATTAAAACAACCCAACAGATGTAAGATGTGTTCATTAGCTGATTCAGCTTTTTTCCTCTCTACTAGAAATATTTAGAATTCGGGGAAGCATAGGAGAAGTGTACAGCACAAGTACCATGCAGCTGTACATTATCTATACAGCACTCTTATCCAACATGCCGAGCACTTGCTGGGTTTCAGTTGTTGGCCTCTGATAAGCAGTCATTAATGTCAGACTCATAGAAAGAGCAGATGAGTTAATTGAGTCAACTCACTTAAATGACTGACATTGAAGCCTATGCAGGGCTGTGATCTTCAGTTCTAGTACTTGGAAAACTAACCCCAACCCCGATGCAAACACATTGGCTCTGCAAACCTGATTGCATCTGCCATCTTGGTGCCTTTTCTCTTTCTATCATCTGTGAGATGGTCTATGAAGTAAATTAAGTCCAGGCCACAATAGAAGATGCTGCCGGGTGCACTGAGATAGACCTGCTGTCATTGGCAGTGGCTGTTTTCAGGGCACTCAGGACTTCTTTTATCACCGGGAAGTCACCATAAGTTCCAATGATAAGGACCACTTTGGGTACAGACTACTATAAGCATTTTAAAGACCCCTCTGTATGGTATTTTCACAATAATAATCATAATAATAAAAAGAAAGCCTTTGTTTCTCTGAAGGTTACAAGAAATGGGTATTTCTGCAGTTTGAACAGCAGGTGGCACTTTTAACTTTTAACTTTTAACTTTTAACTTTTACAAGTGAGTCCAGTCTGTTGTTTTTGTTATTGTTGTTGCTGATTTAGCTTAGGATAGAAACCTAAGTGATATGGTGAGAGGGCAAAAAATCATTTAAAATGATCTTGGAAACATTAAAAAACCTCACCAGTGAAGAGCTTGAAGTCTAAAAATGTACCAAAAATCAAGCCCTGAACTGCTTGTTCTGTATGAGTGTAGCTAGCACACAGACCTTCTGTAGGTAGCTTTCCTTGTCTGGAACAACCTACTCAAGCTGTGTACAAAGGAAAAGAAACAACACTAGAACTTAAAATTTGGAAATGCCCAGTGCAAGTTGAGATGTATGCATTTCCAGAGCCTTCCTAGCACTAGGGGCTTTTGAACAACAATCTCTTCAACAACAATCTCCTTGGCCTTTGCAAGCTGCCTTTTCAGGTATTAGTCAATATGCATGCATAGAAAGCCCCCTTGCTGTGTGCTCTGCCACAACACTAAGACCATCAGTGTTGTAGGATGATAGGGAAACTTCTCCCAGGACAGAATGCAGCCATTGTTATGTTTAGCAAATAATTAACCTGTCAAACTGGGCACCAGTGGCCCTTGACTGTAAACCTAGCTACTCAGGAGGCAGAGATCTGAGTATGCCAGTAAAAAACCAGCTTGGGCAGGAAAGGCCTTGAGACACTTATCTCCAAGAAACCACCAGAAAACTGGAAGTGGCACTGTGGCTCAAGTGATAGAAAGCTAGACTTGAGTTGAAGAACAGAGAGACAGCCCCTAGGCCTAGATTTCAAGTCCCATGACCAACAAAATAAAGAAAAAGAAAGAAAGAAAGAAAGAAAGAAAGAAAGAAAGAAAGAAAGAACGAAAGAAAGAAAGAAAGAAAGAAAGAAAGAAAGAAAGAAAGAAAGAAAGAAAGAAAGAAAGAAAGGAAGAAAGGAAGAAAGGAAGAAAGGAAGAAAGAAAGGAAGGAAGGAAGGCAGGAAGGAAGGCAGGAAGGAAGGAAGAAAGAAAGAAAGAAAGAAAGAAAGAAAGAAAGAAAGAAAGAAAGAAAGAAAGAAAGAAAGAAAGAAAGAAAGAAAGAAAGAAAGAAAGCAAGAAAGCAAGAAAGCAAGAAAGAAAGAACCTGTCATGATGAGAGATATGGCAAAGCTCAAGCCTTTGCAGATAAAGACATACTAACCTGGGAGATGGCTCAAAAACAGAGGCACTGTTACCTTCTCCTGGTAAGAACCAAAGCTCCCACTGGAGCCCATACCATTAGAATAGAGCAGATCCCCAGCACATGCCTACAGCCCCAAGTCAGTGTGGCCAGAGTGATTAGCAGCCAAGCTTCCAAGTCCCCTTTGATTCCTGCCTCCTGGGCACATTGTGGGCCAGCTCAGAAGGAGGTTTCAGAAGAGCATAAAGAGCCATGAAGCAAAGCAGTCGTGTAGAAATGCAAAGCACATGACTCTCATCTCTGGGATTCCAGAGTTATTCTCAGATTATTTTGTGGATAAGAAGATGTGAGTGAATCATCTTGCTTCCTGAAAAATATCTCTGTATAGGTAGGTACTCTTTGCCTCACACTGAAAGGCAACCACTTGTCCAAAGGCTGGTCTCATCTGTGGCCAATAAATTTCCTTTTCCCGGCCATCACCCCTTTAACAGACATTTGTATGTTGGCTGATAGCACATCCATGAATGGAGATGTACCTGCAAAGGGTTTGAAACCATAGTGGTCCATGATGTCCTATCACCATTTCTCTCCCACTGTCATCTCAGAATTAGACCAGAAGCTGGTTGCAATCACCGCACATATCAACACAAGACTGTCAATACCAGAACCTTGTCAAAGTCTACTTCAAAGATACCTTTCAGTTTCAATCTATGTCTGACAGAGTATCTACCCCATACTTTTTTGGTCTAGGATATGTGCACCTATAAACTGGGAGACTTTTAGAGAATAAGATTAGAGAGAACGGGTCTCCTGGACAGGATCTGCTATAGGTACGACAAGTTGGAAGGAAAAGGGAAACAGCATAAGGAAATATCATTAACATGGCCAAAGTGGTCAAAAGACATCTCTCCAATGCAAGAATGTCTTTCTGACAAACCTGTTCTTGTTGGGCCATGGCCTGGTATGGTAGTGCCACTTTACACTCTGGTCCCATTAAAGTAACATACATGTCATGGCTTCTTCCTTCCATGGCCTAGGCTGACTACCAGAGGTTCATTCCCTGTTTCTACCTCTGCTTTCTAAAAGGTACACATATCAAGGGGCTCTCTTCTTTCCCCCTACAAATATTCTACCAATGTCCCCTCATTTCACAATTCCTCATTGCCAATCTGGGTGCTGCTTTTCTATGAGTTCTAATGTATCCTCTCCTGAGCCTAACATTTGTTGCCTTTCCTCCTTTTGGTGCTGGGGACTGAACTGAGAGTCATGTGCATGCCAGGGATGTACTCTACCACTGAGCTGCATCTTCACCTCTGAATTTTGTTTATCATACTTGTCAAGAACTCTATTAAGTATTTGATACAATTACTAAGGTACATGAGAATAAGGGAGATGCTGCACTTAGCAATTGGACAAAAAATCACCTATCTATAGGAATCACCTCCACATTAGCTTGTGTGGCAATGAATGCAGAGCTCTGGCTAGGAGAAAACAAAAGTCATGCCTGAGAAATACATGTTGGTCTACTGGTAAAATTATCAACAGGAGTTTTCTAAGGAGTGAGGGATTAGTCATTAATTATGAACCAAGAACTACTTCTTAAAAAGTGTAAAGAAATAAGCCAAAGCCACCAGAAAAGACTCATGAAAAGACTCATAAATGAGTACTTAAGAGAAAACAAAAATGTTCTTAGTCAAACACTGGTAGAAAGGATGGGTGGTGCCTCCATCACAGCTTGGCCTCAATCCTTAACCCACTGAGGAATGAGAGTGCCTTGGCCAGGCCTGCCTTCAGTTCTGACCCAGCAGCCTTAGAAGATTTGAGGTCATCCAACCTGGTCAGTTCTAGGACTAGAGACCCAGGGGTGTCAACACTTCCTCCCTAGAACTCCCACAATGGAAGCTATTTGCACTTTGATCTCCCTGGGGCAAGGACACAAAACAACCTGCTTCTAGTCACAGATCACTCTCTGGGACAGTTTACTTTCTAATGAGTGAGATCAGCTTGGCTTAAAGAGCTCTATCCCACCCCTCCCCACCCTACCCCAACCTCAGGCCTGGTAGAGGAAAACTTACGGAACTTACCATCTCCCAACTTTACTAGCAACAAGGGACTTGCACCTCACCCAGAAGTACCTTTTCCTTAGAGCTTTCTATAAGTTGCAGTATTCCCATAGCCCTGTTTCTGAAGAAAAAGGTACTCTTACAGGTTATTGGTGGCCATGGAGGAATGCTTGGCACAGACAACCTGCCTAGAGCCTCACTGAAAGAAGAGTGAAAGATTCTGGCAAAAAGAACCAGTGACTGATTTGGCCTCCAGTGAAAACAGAAGTGTTTACCCTCTTCCTGGCTATTGTAGATTCTAAGCAATTGAGATTTCTGTTTCACTCATGTAAAGTAAACATACCCAACAGGCTAGATCCATCCATCCCTTATATCCTTACAACACCCTGTGGGCCTCAGACAGCTTTGACTGCTGGAAAAATGAACATGAGAATGGGTAATTGGGACAGGCCATGTTTCCCCTCCTCTCCTTGACTTGGAAGTACTGTGTCAAGCAGTTCTTTATACACTATGGGACTGGTCAGCTTCTCAGCCTCTCACTCCCTCAAACAGCTAGAGTCACTTCTGTACTTAAAGCTGACAGACAACTTGAGAAACTTCCCTGGCAACCAGGAACTTGCACTCATCCTGTGAGCACTGCTTCATTGCCAATTGAACTCTAAACACAGGGATCAATGTTCCTGATACTGTTTCTGGGGAATGTGACTGAAATCCCTCTGATGGGACATGAGATAAGAACCTGTGGTTGTCTGAAGGAGAAGTAGCATCTGGATCTAGTTTTCTTTTTCTTCAAACTGCTTTTTTGCTACTTGCATGCTTTCGAGATATTGAAAACTATAAAACTGGGCCAGGGGGAAAAACAACAACATTGGCACTTGTCATCCTCTTCTTCAAAATAGCAGAAAAACCATGAATTTAATACTCCTCTTCAGTACCAGTCCTATATTGCTAAGATTAAATCCTTCTGGCCAAATTTATATTTCAAATACACTGAAAGAATAAAAAGGATTCTAAAGAAGAAAAAGGGCTCAGGGTATAAAATGTATACTTCTTTATTTATACAAATAGGGTTTTAAAACAATCATTTAAAAGAAATCTGCATTTTTACATTCACCGTCAGTGAGTTCCTGACAGAGAAGGCTGAGCATGATGATACATAGCAAGGTCCCACTGCAGGACAACAGTAGCTCAGGAAAGCACCATTTATTTGAGAAGCAGTAGGCATGCTCTGGCATTCCTGTTGCACTGCTAGCAATGGGAAGTCTTAAACCTCTTCTTCCACAAGACTTCTTCAAATTCCCCCTGTTCATCAGCAGTGGCATCTTTGCATTGCTGGTACTTGGACACTGGGTCGTTGATGTTGCTCTCAACCTCAGTGAACTCCATCTCATCCATGCCCTTGCCTGTATACCAGTGCAAGAATGCCTTGTGCATTGAACTGTTCTGAAGTGTGCTTGAAGGGTTCCTGGATGGCCGTGTTGTTGCCAATGAATGTGGCCAACATCGTGAGGCTATGTGGGGGGATGTCACACACAAGTGTCTTCACGTTGTTGGGGATCCATTCTGCAAAGTAGCTGCTGTATTTGTTCTGCAAGTTGAGCATCTGCTCATCCACCTCCTTCATGGACATGCGGCCTCGGAAGATGGCAGCCGCTATCAGGTAGCAGCCATGGTGGGGATCACAGGTGATCATCGTGTTCTTGGTGTCAAACGTCTGCTGGGTGAGCTTGGGCAGTGAAAGAGCATTGTATTGCTGGCTGGCACGGCTAGTCAGGGGTGCAAGGCCAGGCATGAAGAAGTGCAGGCAGGGGAAGGACACCGTGTTCTCGGCCAGCTTGCGCAGGTCTGCATTCAGCTGGGCAGGGAAGCACAGGCAGGTGGTGACCTTGCTCATGGTAGCCAACACCAGGTGGTTCAGGTCTCCATAGGTGGGCATGAGCAGCTTCAGGGTGCAAAAGCAGATGTCATACAGGGCCTCGTTGTCAATGCAGAATGTTTCATCTGCATTTTCCACCAACTGGTGGACAGACAAGATGGTGTTGTAGGGTTAGGTGAGGATGATAGGGTTAGGTGGATAAAGGCTCAGCCCAGCACTGGGAACTAGTGTCTGGATGTTAGGGAGGAGGGGGTGCCTGTTAGCCATCTCCTATGGACTATGATGACATATCAAATATGAAGTTGTCTGGTCTGAAACTCTGGCCAAATGGTTCCGATCTCACTGAGTCTAAGGTGCCAGTGTCCAACATCTTGGGCAAGGGCATGACACTGAAGGTGTTCATGATGCTGTCTGGGAACTCCTCTCGGATCTTATTGAGAATCAGGGTGCCCATGCCTGACCTGGTGCCACCTCCCAGGGAGTAGGGCAGCCAGAAACCCTGGAGACAGCCACACCTTTCTGCTCACCACTTCCAACACTGACTCCACCAGCTCGGCTCCCTCTGTGTAGTGGCCCTTGGCCCAGTTATTGCCTGCCCTGTTCTGGCCTATCAGACACAAAGACACATACTCCAGGAATAATGACTGTGCTATATACATTGTGCAGACTATAGGCTCCTCTGAGCAACTTTGGCTATTATTTTAGATACACTTTGGTGAAATAAAGGAAATGTTTTCTTTTTTTGGGTCCAGTCATGGGCCTGAACTCTGGGCCTGGGTGCTGTCCCTCAGCTCTTCAGCTCAAGGCTAGTGCTCTACCACTTAAGCCACAGCACCACTTCTGGCTTTTTTTTTCCTGCTTATATGGTGCTGAGGAATCGAACCCAGGGCCTCATGCATGCAAGGCAAGCACTGTACTGCTGAGCCACCTTCCTAGCCCTCAGGAAATGTTTTCAATGTGTCTGGGACCCTACAAATCACCCAGGTTCTAAAGAAAGTAAAGACAATGTGGAGGAAGATACATTTTAACCCAAACCACGTGCGTACTTCTAAAAATGAGCAGAGCCTGGGGATGGGAAGGGGTCTCAGTGGTACAGTGCTTGCCTCACATGCACAATGCCGTGGGATCGATTCCTCAACACCACATAAACAGAAAAAGCCAGAAGAGATGCTGTGGTTCAAGCGGTAGAGTGCTTGCCTTGAGCTGAAGAGCTGAGTTACAGTGCTCAGGCCCAGAGTTCAAGCCCCACGACCGACCAAAAAAAAAAAATGAACAGAGCCTGCCTCAAGACTGGAAAAGTACTTACTTTCACAGGAGGAACAGGAGAACAGAATGGTAAGAGGGAAGCTAAGCTGCAGGCACGTGTCTGCACCTTGCTCATACATAGCTGTGCTTTGATTTCTGGTGTCCTGAAGTGGTTCCCTGTTATTGCCAGGTATTTGAAATGGCCAGCAGCGCTGAAACCTTGTTGGAGGCATTCCCTGCTCGCTGTTCATTCCCTTCAGAGGCTGTTTGCAGACTGGCATTTATCTGTGCTGATTGAGTGGCCAGGGACATGACTCCCATGGACTGAAATAGGTAGGTTAGGTGAGGATGATATCTAGATGGATAAAGGCTCAGCTCAGCTCTGGGAACTGGAGTGCCTGGATGTTAGGAAGGAGGAGTGCCTGTTAGCCATCTTCCATGGACCATGCTGACCTACTAAATATGAAGTGTCTGGTCTGAAACTCTATGGTTCCAATCTTACTGAGTCTAAGGTGCCAGGCTCTACGTCCACCATGATGGCCCGAGGAACATATTTGTTGCCTGTGGGAACAAGAGTTGACTTAGGCCTATACTTGACAAGGAACTTAGGGGCAGAGCTTATGATTCTAAGTGGCTCTCAGCATTCATTACAGAAATTACAGCATTTCAGACATGGAAACAGAAAAGATATCTTGAGAATGAATCACCATGCAAGAGGCTTCAGCAACTTTAAGGACGTTTGCAGTTGTCTATTTCCATGCATTTCATTCCTTTGCTTTGGGCATGGTGGCTGAAATCTCAGTTACTCAGGAGGCAAAGATGAGCATCAGGCTTTGAGTCTAATGGGGCAAAAGAAAGATGACAACACCTTTTCTTGTTGTTGTTGTTCATGGTGGGGCTTGAACTCTGAGCCTGGGCACTGTCCCTCAGCTCTTCAGCTCAAGGCTAGCACTCTATCACTTGAGCCACAGTCCCACTTTCAGTTTTCTGAGTTGTTTATTGTAGATAAGGGTCTCAGGGGCTTTCCTGCCCAGGCTGAATTTGAACCATGATTCTCATTTCTCAGCCTCCTGAGTAGCTAGGATTACTGGTGTGAGTCATCATTGCCTAACAGCAAGAACCTTTCTCTTTTTTTGTTAATTTTATTTTTATTGTAAAGGTGCTGTATAGAGGAGTTATAGTTACATGAGTAAGGAAAAGAGAACATTTATTGTTGAACATTGTTACCCACTCCTTTGTTGTTCTCCCTTTCCTTCCCCAATTAAAAGTAGCTAGGTGCACAGCACCATTGGCTCATGCCTATAATCATAGCAACTGTGGATTTGGAGATCAGAGGATCGCTGTTCAAAGCCAGCCTCGGCAGGAAAGTCTGTGAGACTCTTATCTCCAATAAACTAATAGAAAACCAGAAATGGCACTGTGGCTTAAGTGGTATGGCTGCTTGTCTTGAACAGAAGAGTTGGGGCACAGTGCATAGGCCCAGAGTTTAAGCGCCACTGCCGAAAAAAAAAAAAACAAACAAAACAAAAGAGCCAGGTGTGGCTCTTTTGTAGAGGAATTCAAGTATAATGCTTTCCTAGGGAAATACATAAAATACATATTTCTTGTGTTATAATGTTTCAATAATTGTTATCAAATAGCACATTTCCCTGTATGCAAATACTCAGAGCAACCTTGGGCGATTACTTGCAATTTGCCATTTAACCTGATTTTTCAAAAGGGATATCAGTTAAAATGATATAAACATGAGTTTGAGATTGCCCCCTTCCTAAACAATCACATGAAGAAAACTGGCCATCCAGCCTGATATGCAGGGGTTCCGGGAAGATGGCGGAGGAGAAGCTGGAATCTGAACAAGCTCTCGAATAGAAAGCAGTTTTAGAGTTCCAGTGAACAGTCCTAAGCCAGAGAATCACACCAAGTGTGCCATCACAGGACAGAGAGTTAGACAAGAGAGGGGAAACCAAGGAGACACATCTGAGCCAGCCAGCAGCTGCCGCTGCGGCGGCAGAGTCGCGACGGCGACCACCGCCGTGGGGCCATACCTGAGACACAGAGAGTCCAGGACGAAGGAGCCAGACGCAGCCGACGAGCGGATTCTACTCAACACCAACAAGAACCGACAAGGAGCGGACATCTTCATCCTGCTGTTTGCAGACCAGAGACGACCCAGGATCCAAGACTCGGCGTGAGTACAAGCCCGACGTCCTCACCCCTTCTCAGGGAGCAGAGGAGGGAAGGCCACCCCTCCCCCCCCAGCACCGGTGATCTCCATCTTGGATACCGACAAAGTTCGGAGGAGCTGCTAGCTCCAGCTCAGGCCTTGGAATAAAACGAGTCATTTAGCAGGTCACAAGAACTTAACGGCGAAGTGACCTGCCAGACTCAGCTCCATCCAGGGAAAAGTCACCCAGCTCAGGCGCCAGCCATTGGAGTGGCTCGCCACACTGGGTAACCAGAGCCAGAGGCTGCCCCTCCCTCTAGCAGCCACCACAATCAATTGAAAAACAGAAACCCTGAGAATGGCTCCAGGCTGGGCGCTGTGAGCTTTATCACAAAATAGCCCCAGGGAAAAGCTACTGTTTGTTGAAAGGCCTCAACTCTACTCAGAACCTAGCCTCATCCCCACATCCCCCTCTTTTGTGATTCTCAAAGCAGATCACCCTCCCAGAAAACTAACCTGGGAGGGGGATCTCAAAATCTTGGGTAAAGCAGAGCATTTTTCTGCCTCTTCCAACAAACCAGCCTGATATGCAGGATCTAATAAAGACACAACATAAAATACTGTTCATAGGAGTGACACAATCCCACACAACAACTCTCAACCAAGGAACCACAAGATTAAAGTCTTATATCTTACTTAAGCAATATTAACACAAAATACCAAGGTGAGGACATCCCCAAATGTAGATCCATAAAACTCAAATACATTAAATAGCTCTGTCCTTTTGTTTGCACTTTTTCATTGGTTTATTACACAGGAAAACCAATTATCTACGATTCTGTTTGTATACAATAATGTAGAACGGAAACTCTTTATATAAAATTAAATGAATTTCACATTGACAGTTACAAAAACTGAAAATCTACTCTGTAGACTTCAGTAAGGTTGTTTGTATTAGGAAAGACAATATGAATCATTTAAAAGCAGTGTTTACACATTATTATTGGGTTTTTCTACATCACAACAATGTTTTTTACTTTAAAAACCTTAAAAAGAATTTATTGTTGGCTAAGTATTCATATTCAAAATGCTGAAGTCCAGAAGTGTTATAGATTTCAGGGTGAGACACTTTATGCTTTGTGATTTGGACTATTCACATATATATTAGTGACTGAACATCCCTCTTTGAAATTTTAAAATTTTCAATTTCAAAAAAATTTTTTTTAGAAATTTAATCTGTATTTTAAAGAGGGCAATGCAACTGGGCTCTGGTTGCTGAAGGGTGAAATTCTAGCTACTCAAAAGTCTGAGATCTTAGGATCGCAGATTGAAGCCAGCTGGGGCAGGAAATTCTGGGAGACTCTTATCTCCAAGAAACTACCTGAAATAGTTGGTGCCATGCCACCTCCTATGGAGTCTGCATGAGATCGTGTTAGACAAAGAGCTTTAAGGAAGCATGCCTGCAGGAAGAGGGTGTTGGTTCAAGGCATCCCATACACTTGGCTGCACCTTTATAGCCTCTACTACCTTTATTCTTACTATATTCTTCTTGGCTGTACATTCGTTGCTTTTATTCTCGTTTTGGCTATTTTTCTATTGATCCGTGAACAGAGCATGTTGTTTCTTTCCAGTCCAATGGAGATGACTTCTCTAAATAATAAAGACTAGGACCAAAGATTAAATGTGGCCTTGCCCCAATCAATCTATCATCTGATGTGACGCTGCCTCCAAAAACTCCTACAACTTCACAAGCGGTTTTGCAGCTCACGCATAGTAAACATAAAAACTTAAAATTTCCAAATATGTTACAACAAGCAGAATTAATGAATTAAACTAAGCTAGAAGGAGTTATCCCAGAAGCCTAGAGAGTTCTGAAAAAAGGAACCCCTGATAATAAAAAGAAAAGAAAGATTGAAGAGATGAAGGACAATGCCTATGCCCAGAGTTGAAACCCCATGACAAGAAAAAAAAATCCAGGTGTGGCTAGTCAGCAAGTACAGGTAGGGGGAATTCAGTAAAAGGCTTTCCTGAGGAATTCACAAGTGTATACTCAAAAATTAAAACAAAATATATGGTGGAGTGGCTCAGGTGGATACAGCACTTGACTTACAAGATGGAGGCCCCAAATTCGAACTACAATACCACCCTAAGAAAGGCAGGAACTCCTTCCTTGTCATTAGTATTCCTAGGGACCTATTCTGCCACGGTATTGGAAGCCAGTTGGGAGACACTCACTAGCTGCCTCATTGTAATACACCTCGATTCTCTGCAGCTGTAAGCTGCTGTCTACATAGTAGTTTCCCGTGCAGTCAATGTTGTGCTCATTGCTTAGCATTTCCCCAAACTGAGATGGAAATAGAAGTGTATTATGGCCTAGAATGTTAACTGTCCAAACAATGGATTTTAAAATAACTATGAGAAACCCAAGTCCTGTTGACACAACTATTTTTGTAAAAAAATTAGATTTTTTAAATTAAAAAAGCACAAAAATTGATAGCATTTTAGTTTTGTTAATCTCTTTGCTATCTTGCTGAATAGAAGACATCTGGGTTCTCCTATGAGTATTCTATCTTATGGGATACCATATTCTGTTTGGATTCTATGACCAGAACCTGGTCTTATATGGACATTAAGTTGCCAAAGCAGTAACTTGAAGACTCAGCTAGAAGGGTCTCCAGAACCCCAAGGGTCCTCAGAGCATACACTGATTTAGACAACCACTGATTTAGAAAACACCCAACGTAAGGGAACTGAGTTAGGGCATGAAAACTCAGAGAAATTTGCATTAAGGTGGACGAACTGTTCTCAATTATCTGATACTCATCAGTTGACAAAAAGGGAATCCTCTGTATCTGTCAGCTCAAAGACACTGCACTCCTTTCATTCAAATCAGACCAAAAATGCATTAGTCTATTCCCAGGAAACTAAGTACAATGACTTGAGTCTCAGGTAAGACAAAGACATGCAAGCCTTGCTTAAAAAACCACACCCACCTGGGCCACACAAATTAGGGAAATTGGGGAAACTATCTGGGGGACTTGATTTCCAGGAGGTTAGGGACTACTATGGAGCCCCATCTACCTCAGCCTAGACATGACCACCACCACCTGCACCCTCCAACCCCATCCTCTTCCTCCTCATCCCCCTAAATTTGAGACTAGGATCCTAGGCCAGTGTCATGCTCCCCTTTGCGCCAATCTGGTTGCCACAGTGGCTTGCCTGTATGTACATGATCTCCCTCACAGTGTAGGGCTGCAGTGCAGTTGGATGCGTGTCCTCAGCAGTGGTGTACACAGAGGCAAACAGGTAGGGCTGGGGAGCAGGAATCTGACACAGCCAACTCAGATCCCCATTTAAACCTCTGGTTGTTACAGGGGCAGAGGAGATGGGGTGGACTTGATAGGCAGAGCCAGTAGGTGCTCCAGCTCATTCTCCCTACTGCTGGGTAATCAGAGATAGCTACCTGTTATCACTTAGCCCTGGCATCCAGCTGTCAGCCTCAAGTCAATTAGCACAGCTGCCACTCTATTTGGAACCTCTTGTCACACTGCCATCCACATCCCACCCTGACTCACAAGAGAGGCTGAACCCTGGGATCCAGGAAGCAAGAGGAGGGGCTTCCTTTACACAAGGTACTTGTGCCAGAAGCCAAGAACAAGCCTACCTTCTATTTTTGATAGGAGGGCCTAGAACTGAAGGGGCACGTTCAGCTGTGATCCCAAGAACAAGCACAAACTGTTGGATTCCATGACTGATTTCCATTCTGGGAAGAGTCAGGGGCTTAGGGCCTTGCCTTCATACTCAGGTTTTCTTTTCTTTTCTCTTAAAAGCAGCTTGCTTTATTACTTAAGCCATAGGTCTACAACAGTCTACTTTTTGTTTCATTTGGCTTCTGCTCCGAGCATGAGAACTCAGCTCCTGCTCTGTGTGTGTGTGTGTGTGTGTGTGTGTGTGTGTGTGTGTGTGTGTGTGTGTGTGTGTGTGTGTGTGTGTGTGTGTGTGTGTGTGTGTGTGTGTGTGTGTGTGTGTGTGTGTGTGTGTGTGTGTGTGTGTGGCCGGAGTTAGGCATGTTGGTGTTAGGACTTAAAATTAAGGCCTGGTGACCCTTTTTGAGATTTTTACTATTATTGAGATTAGGTGATTACCTAAATTTCTCTTATTTCAGAATATTGTGGAATAGTGATATTTAGTTGAAGTCACAAACATATTTTAACCTTCACAATGCAAATTGTCATTATTATGGTCGATAAAGTTTGTGAATTCTATAAGCTTTGACAATACAATTCTATAAGCTTTGACAATACAATTATTTCTTCCAGGTGATATATACATTTCTTTCCTTTTGCTTATTGTAAGACGTTCTGTCTTTCACTCTCATTCCTCTCCTCTCTTTCTGAGGTTTTATTGATTTACTTAGTTAACTGAAGGGTAGGTGGCTCTACTACTTGAGCCACAGCTAAACTTCTGCCTTCTTTAAGTGATTAATATGAGGCAAGAATTCCATGGGTAGTCCAGGGCAGTACAGAAAGGCTTGAAATCTGATGATCAGAGTTCAAAGTCAGCCTGGGCAGAAAAGTCAATGAGACTCTTATCTCCAGTCAACCTAAGAGGTGGAAGATAGTAGAGCTGTAGCCTTGAGCAAAACACTTCAATTTTAAGTCCCTCAACTGAACACACTGAAGCAAGTTTCATGGACTTTCCTGTCCAGTATGGCTTTGAACCATGACCTACAGATTTCCGTTTCCTTAGCATTCAGAATTATAAGTGTGAGTCAACATTTACAAATCTTTAATTACCTCTTCTTTCACCTTTTCAGTTATTTATTCTTTCTTTCTTTCCTTTTGACATTTGTTATTAGGCGCTAGCTCTTATGCTGTTTTTTTGTTTCCCTTGAAACTACCATGCCCTACAACTTTGACCACAGGTAAACTACAGGCTGTTTTTCTTTTTTGCAGCTCTTTTTCTAGGGCTTAAACTCAGGTCACAGTGACTGAGGTTCTATTTTTTTTAATTGAGTGGTGGTTCTTAGATCTTGAAATTAAGTCAAGATGACTTTCCTTGAGGTTTATTTATTTTTACCTTAATAGTAGCTGGTTTCACTACTTGAGCCACAGCTCAACTTTTGCATTTTTTGTGGTTAATAGGAGATTAGAATATCAATAGAAAGTCAAGAGCATTACAGAAAGGACTGAAATCTGAGAATCATGGTTCAATGCCAGTCTTGGGCAAGAAAGTCAATGAGACAATTATCTCTAATAACCACCAAGAGGTTGGAAGAAGTAGACCTGTAGCCATGAGCAAAACATAGCAAGTTCAAGCCCCCATACTGAACACAGTAAAATATGTCTCCTGTACTTTCCTGCCTGGGCTGGCTTTGAACCACAGTCCTCAGTTTTCAGTAATCTGAGCAGGTAGACTTACAGTTTTGATTTAGAAAGCCTTAATAGCTCCTTTTCCACCTTTTCACTTATTTGATTGTCCCTTCCCCCTTTTTCAAAGTTCATGTCCTTTATTATTAGGGCCTACTCATTTATGCTCAGTATTTAATTAATTAATTTATTGATATTGTCAGTTGGGGGCTTGAACTCAATGCCTAGGAACTGTCTGTCAGGGACACAGCAGGTACACTACTATTTTCAGACACAGTGCCACTTAGTTGGAAAAAAAAAAAAAACAGTCACCAGGGGACATTTTAGCCGAGGCTGGCTTCCAAATGTGATTCTCAGATCTAAGCTTCCTGAGTAGCAAGGATTACAGGCATGAGCCAGAGGCACCTGGCTTGTTTTTTTTTAGATCAAAACTAGCAGGCTCTACATTTAGGCCACACTACTTCACTGTCCATGAGATTTTTGGCCTTTTGTTTTTTGCTCAAAGCTAGCAGGAACAAACACTCAACTCCTGAGGGTTTTTTTTTGGGGGGGGGAGGGGAGGCTTGAATTCATGGCCTAGTGACTCTCTATGAGGGTTGTTTTGTTTTATTTTGGGTATTTTGTTTTTCATTTCAAAGCTAGCAGGCTCTACTACTTGAGCCTCAGCTCAACTTCCGCCTCTATTTTTCTTTTAGTGGTTAATAGTAGATAAGAGTCCCATGGGAACCAAGGCACTACACAGTATCCTAAAATCTAAGGATTACAGTTTAAAGCCAGCCTGGGCTAGAAAGTCCATCAGACTCATCTCCAATTAACCACATGAGACAGGAAGTAGTATTTTTAAACTTGAGTAAAAACCCTCAAGTTCAAGCCCATGTCTAGCACACTCAAAAAGAAGTTAGTTGGACTTTCCTGCCCAGGCTGGATTCGAACTGTAATCTTTACATTTCAGCTTGGATTAAAGATATGAGTCTATATTATAAAAAACTAATTGGCTCTTTTCTTCTTCACATACATTTATTTATTTGTTGGTTCTCTGTCTTGTTTTTAGGGCCTCACCAATCTTGCTGAAGGATAGAATGCTCTAAAAGTTTAGTAACAGTTGCAATTTGGTTCATTTTTTGGTTTTGGTGGTTAGTAGGAGGTAAGTATAGACACTCCCACAAGGTCCTGAATTATACTGATTGCGGTTCATTGTCAGAGGACAAGGAAAGTTCATGAGATTCTTATCTCAAATTAACCTCCAAAAGATTGGAAATGGTCAAGCAAAAACTTCTAGATCATATCCCAGAAAGGAACACACACACACTCATACACACACACACACACACACACACACACACACAGACACACACACACACACAATGGGCTTTTTACACACACACACAAACACACACACACACACAAACACACACACACACACACAATGGGCTTTCCTGTCCTGGCTGGCTTGGAATAGTAATGCTCAATTTCAGTGTTTTGAGTAGCTAGAATTTCAAGTGTGAGCCACCAGTTTCTTGTTAATTTTTATCATTTTTAAGACTCTTTGTGCTCTCTTGTACTTTTTTAAAAATTTATTTTGTGGTTGTCTTAGTGCTAGATCTGTTTTTCACTTACCTTTTTTAAAACTTTTTTTTCTTAGCTTTATCTTAGCTTTTTTTATGCTCAAGGTTGCTGCTCTGCCACTTCAGCCACAGTTCCACTTCTTTTTGCTGATTAGTTGGGAATAGGAGGCTCATTGACTTTCCTGCCCAGGCTGGCTGTGAACCACAGTCCTCAGATTTGAGGATACTGTGTAGTGCCCTTGAATTCCTGTGGGACACTTCTGTCCTATTTACCACCAAAAGATAAAGAGAATGGGGCAGAAGTTGATCTGTGGTTCAAATAAGAGAGCCTGCTAGCTTTGAATTTAAAAACAATACTTGGAAGTCTAATTCTGGTACTAATTGTACACTATTCAAACAAAACAAAACAAAACAAAAAACAAAAACAACTTATGCGCAGTGACCAGGTAATAAGGATTCCTAACTGATAACCTGAACTCATTTCCCAAAGCCTTTTTAAGATATATATGGTCATTTGTGTCAGCTGAGGAGAGATTAAAGAACAAGGCTTTACAGGCCAGTTACTCAGGACTTGGAAATCAGGATCCATTGGCAAAGCTTTTCAGAAAATGACTAATAACTCACTCTTCACAATTCCAAATGGTTCTTCCCTCTGTGCAAGGGAAAGAGGGATGAGAAGGAAGAAATATGGGAACTAAGAAACCTCAAACAAGGTACGTTATGTTAACTTTATTAGATAAAGTAAAACATAGGTGTACGGTGTGCAATCCAGAAAAGGACATGTCACCTCTGTGTGGATCCCAGTTAATTTAGTTAATCGATGGTAAGAAGTAAAACCCACTATTGTATTTATAGAAAGGAGGTACATGGCAGGCAAGTCAGTTCACTAACTTCAAGGATTTTGAACATAAAGGAGTGAAAGTGTTTGACTCTGTTTGGGCAACAGGAAGGAACAGAGCTGAGGAGGACTGAGATGTGCAGACATTCCCCAAGAAAGATCTCACTGACATCAAGTCTTCAGATGCCTGCTGGTTGCCAGTGGCTTATGCCTGTAATCCTACTCAGAAGGCTTAGATCTGAGGATTGTGGTTTGAAGCCATCTGGGATAAGAAAATTTGTAAGTCTTTTATGTTTTACAACTCAAGAATATTCATATTTGTTGCTAATTGCAACCCAAGGCAGTGCAATAGGATACCAAGCTGAAGAAAATTAGAAAATACCAGACAGGTATAGAGAAAAAGAAAAAAAAATCAATGAGGACCTTGGGTCCCAAGGCTTACTGGCACCTGGGCCCCAGGTCACACAAGCAATCATATTTATTTGAATTCACACTGGGAAGGTTACCATGGATACATGCAAAAATGAAGCTTCTATATTGCAATCAGAGCCACCACAGTGACTGAGAAACACTGGTTCCCTTTTTGTTTTGAGAAAGGAGAATGCAACCCAGAGAAAATCCAGACATTTGGTCTATTTTATCTAGATTCCTAGGTTAAGTTGTCAATTCTTTTACCTCCCAGGCTTAATAGCTTAACCCTCTCCAGAGCTGTGCTTTTTTGTAAAATTGTGAAAATACCATACAGAGGAGTTACAATTACATTGGCAAGATAGTAAGTACATTTCTTATCAAGCATTATTACCTCCTCCTTTGTTTCCCCTTACCATCCCTTCCCCTCTCAACCCCCCTTCTCTCCCTCCACCCCCCACTGAAGTTGTAAAGTTTGTTTTTCAACATAACATCTTATACATATACATTTCATTGTTGTAATGGGGTCACCTGTAACCCTATTTATATATTTATTTATTGATTGATTTTTTTATTGTGAAAATACCATACAGAGGAGTTACAATTGCATGGGCAAGATAATGAGTACATTTCTTATCAAGCATTGTTGCCTCCTCCTTTGTTTTCCCTTCCTATCCCTTTCCATCTCCCATCCCTCCCCCCGTTCCTCCCCCCACCCCTCCCTCCCGCTCTTCCTACCCCCCCCAAAGTTGTAAAGTTTGCTTTTCGACATAATGTGTTGTACATCTCATTGTTGCAATGGGTCCACCAGTATCCCTATTTAAACAATTTGTTTTTCTTCCCTTCCTTTCCACAAATTAAACCAACATCAAATACAGTGAAAGCAGGGCTAATACCATGGGGGAGGTACATATAAAGCAACAAAGAAATCATTTTATAAATATATTGGAAACAATCTCAAGAAAGAAAAAAAATTTGAATCCTTATCTTGGGGTTCATTTCACCTAACATCAACTTGTCTGACAGTTTCTGTTTGTCTCAGACATATACTATTTATTTCAAATAACTTTGGGCCTGGCTTACTTCACAGAGCTGTGTTTTAACCTTTGCATGGTCAGCTCTCAGCTTTCTGAGTACTATTGAGGTGGTGTTCCAACCTCTCAAACCTTTTCCAGGTTCAACAGCTCAGCTCGAGTCTCCTACACCTATTAATATTAATAGTATAGATTACAAACAGTAAAAAGAGAAAAATAACATTATACATTTAAACAGAAATAACTGACTGCATTCATTTATCCAGGACAAAAAATTTAGCACTGCTGTTTAAGTCACTAATAACACTTTTTTAAGATATACTTTGATGGATTTCATAAAACTTCCTATATACTCCTTAGAGTGTCTTTTTACCTCCCATTTTTATTTATTGCATTTGCATAGTAGTATAACATCCTTAAAATCATATCACCTCATAATTAAAGTTTACCTTGTAAGTAAATACTTATGAGACTCCAATAAAATATCAAAAAAGCTGAAAGTGAAGCTGTGGCTTAAGAGCTATAGTACAAGCCTTGAGCAAAAGAGGCTCGGGGCACTGTCCAGGCCCAGAGTTGAATCCCTAGTGTCCACACATACACCCTCCCCACCCCAGACCCCACACACAATCAGATGATAATGTCTATGAAGTTCTTCCTTAGGATGATCTTGGTGATGTCAGCAACTGTATCAAGTTTCTATCTCTCTTCCATGAATTTGTGGTAGTAGACAGCAGAGTAGCTGTAGTATAACACGTGTCTAAGATGGCATTAGCAAAGGCTATCATGTAACATATCCAACATAATGTCCAGCTCTCTTGATGGTAGATCTGCACATCTTGGGACTTGATGTGACCCATGTACTCCTCAACTCACTTTCCCATCCTCTGTGCCACCTGCTGCAATGATTCACTATCCACACCAAATAGGCTTTCATAACCTTTCCCTAATTATCTGAATACTGGATGCCAGAGATGTCATGGAGACACTCTGTGGCTATTCCCCTCCCCTGACAGTCCATTTTACCTCCTATGCTCTCCTCACAGATGTGGGCAATGGTCTCTGAGAGACTTCGTGCATCATCTTGGAGAGATTTAGTTTCATTGTATCCATAATCTTTGGGAAATCATGCAGTGAAGGGTCCAGGTTAGGAACATAGCTCCTCCTTCTGCAGGTTTTCCTGTATGTTTTCTTGGCCATTGAACAGAAGGGGGGTCTCTGAAAGGGAATTTATATGGTGTTCTCTGTCTGTCTTGGTCCATATAACATAGAACCACTTTCCCATCCCTTTAATGATTTAGACATGCTCCATGTGATTTGTGCTGCACTGCTCTAAATGTAGTAACAATGTAGAGGACACAACTGGATATTGTGTGGATAGCTGTCCATACTTGGGCATGAGTCCCCTGACCGGCAGGGCCCATAACTCCATGCTGGGAAAGTGAGAGGAAGATTAGCTGGCTTATATCTATGTAGTCTGAATGACCCCAGGAGGCATTGAGGCCTCCTCTTCATGTACATGGCCCCTCAGCATATTGATAAAGAATGACACACCATGCCCAATCATCACCAAAATGTTCACCTGGTCCTGGGCATTATCACCATCATCTCACCCACTTCTAGAAAATTCCCTTTTTCAAGGCATTGCCAATCCTCCTCCTTGCATTCTCAGTTAAAATACTGCTGTCCATGAGTAAAGAGCAGAAGACAAGGAAGCAGGTACCCTAGGGAAAGTAAATACTGGACCTATTCCATGGTGAGAAGATAATGCAACCTGCAACTATAGAATAGCGAAGGACTTAAGATGGTTGTGCACACAGTTTGTGCAGAAAAAATGCCAGACCTAGTATGCCCTGTTCAGAGTTTCAGTCCATAATTGTCTCTAACAAAGACATCTCAGGTACAGATAAACCAAGTTCATAGTGTCTTTCTTTCTTTTATTCTGTGCCTTTCTGGGGCTTGCAATCAGGAAATGGATACTATACCTGTAGTTTGTTTTTCCCCTCAAGTCTACTGCTTTACCACTGGAGCCACAACTCTACTTCTAGATTTTTTTTTTTGTTCATAATTTGAGATAAAATTCGTATAGGCTTTCCTACCCAAGTTGGCTTCAATCACTGATCCTCAGCCTCATGAATAGCTAGGATTACAGGCTTGGCCACTGAGCCTGGCAGCAATACTCTTCCTTTTTTATTGCCTTTTCTTTATTTTTTTGTCAGTTATGGGCATGAATTATGGGCTTGGGCACTGTCCCTCATCTCTTCAGATCAAGGCTAGTGCTCTACCACTTGAGCCACAGCGTCCCTTCCAGCTTTCTTTCTGCTTATATGGTACTGAGGAATTGAATTCAGGGCCTCATGAATGCAAGGCAAGCACTCTACCATTGAGCCACCTTCCCAGCCTCATCTTTCATTTTCTTAAAAAATATTATTAGGAATATGATATTCAGAGGTGTAACAGTTAAGTCAGTTAAATTAAACAGTTGTCAGGTAATGAATACATTTTTGGGGGATAATTACACCCCTTCCCTTGCTCTCAGTTTATCCCTCCCACTGTGGCTTTTTTGTGGTTAACTGGAGATAAGGGTCTTCCAGACTTTGCTGCCCAGGGTGACTTTGAACCACAATCCTCAGACATCAGTCTGCTGATGAGCTAGGCTTGAGCTTTAAAGTCAGGATGACTGTTCTGAAGGTTGTTCTATATTTCCTATGGGCTGTGGGCCTGAATGGACTTAGGCAGGTCTGTCATCCGGAAGCATGTGTCCTACTTAAGCCTGACTGGCTCTCAGAACAGATAGGTGATGCTTTCAGAGCAAGAACCAGTGTGTACTAGCTCAACAGAAGTCCTCACTATATTTATCTCATTCAACAACTACTGGGTTGCTTATCTTATCAACACTTTTTCTTTCTTAAGAATATATGTATTGTAAGATTGCAGTAACTACAGATTTGTAATGGCCTAGGAATATATGTGTGTTATCATATTTAATATTCAAACTACATAACTGCTCCAAATCATGTTTTATTTATCTTAAAGTAGTTCTTGAATAATACTCTTTATTAGTAATGATATTATTAATATAAGTATTAAAGTTCTTCAAACATGTTTCTCTTATTAGATTAATCCTTACAGTGACATTGAAAACACCTTCTGGAGCAGCAATGGAAAAGATACTTGGTGAATACTAAGAATGAGGGATGAGAAGTGTGAAAAACTAAGAGACTTACAAGTGTGACTGGGAAACATCTTCCACAGAGCAGAATCCCAGACTTTTGAAGGTATGTCAGTGTGAGAATAGGTCTTCAACCAGTTCACATGACCACATGGGTGATTCTCAATGTTGCCACATAGATTCCTATATGAAAGACTCATGTCTGATGGGCTTTCACAACGCCAGATTTATGAAAGTTTGCTGTTTTCTTTCCTTCAATATTACTTCATACTTTAGTATTGAGTGCATTTTTTCTTTTAAAACATGAAAACAACACCATCTTTTGGACTGAGGTGTTTCCTTTCTCCCTAAGAATAGCTCTGGTATTTAAGAGGATTCCTGACAGGTTCCAGTGCCTCACTTCTTTAATACCAGCTACTCATGAGGCTGGGATTTGAATATCACAGTCGAAGCCTGCCTTGGTAGGAGAGTCCATCAGAATCTCATCTCCAATCAACTACCAAAAAAGCCAGAAGTGGAGCTGTGGATGAAGTGGTAGAGAAGCCTGAGCCCCTGACCAGCCTTCAGG
Organism: Dipodomys merriami; assembly: GCF_024711535.1. Taxonomy (NCBI): domain Eukaryota; kingdom Metazoa; phylum Chordata; class Mammalia; order Rodentia; family Heteromyidae; genus Dipodomys; species Dipodomys merriami. Next base: position 64,329 of record NW_027203013.1, read on the forward strand.
CACACACACACACACACACACACACACACACACACACACACACACACACACACACACACGTGTCTTCCTGCCAGGCTTGTCCATGGGGTCCCATGAAATTGTTGGAGACCTCTCTTCAAATGGACTCACCCTTGTATTCATGCCTTTAATGTGGAAATTGACTCGCAGTCACCTATAGATCTATTGGTTCAGATTGTGTATTTTGCATCCCACTTCCTCTGCTTGTTTTCTGAGGTGAGTCTTGTAGCTCAATACAGCTGTCCATACACTTCAAGATGCTGCTTATGATCTCAGGGCCTGCATTCACACTCCAAATGGAAAAATAAAATATAACCTGAGGGTCTTGTTTAAATAGGGATGCAGGTGGACCCATTGCAACAATGAGATGTACAAGTCATTATGTCAAAAAACGAACTTTGCAACATTGCTGGGGGGGGGGGAGGTTCTGTTAAGGGGTAAGGGAAGGTATGGGAAGAGATGGGAAGGAAAACATAGGAGGAGGCAACAATGTTTGATAAGAAATGTACTCATTATCTTGCCCATGTAATTGTAACCCTTTGTACAGTATTTTTACAAAACAAAAACCAAAACAAGAACAAAAAACAAAAAAACAAATCAGCAACTTGCAGATGGCTGCCGGTTTTACATTTGTTTTCTTTGCAAGGTGACCATACTGGGTCTGAATGACATGGCTGAAAAGTGTTTCTAACCTGGCATTGCTGAAGTCTGGCAGGCTACCAAGGAAGCCATAGGCCAACACGGCCACATAGGCCCTGTGTTCGAAGCCTGGTCCTGACCCCTACCAATGCAGGGAGATCCTAAGAGTCTGGTTCCTATACATAGGAATACCAATAGAAGGTTATGAATGTCAAGGTTGAATTAGTTGTTCCTTAATGATAATACTATAAAATTAAACAGAGTGATTTTAAGAGGCCAATGGATTTTAATGGATAGTTTTTGACACATTAAAAGAATACTATTAATTACATGGACACAATAGATTCAGGACAGTAGTTGATTTCATCAATATTTCATTAAGGATGGAAATGAAAATATTAATTACATGGAGGCATAATAAATACCCAAGAATTGCTAGGAATGTAGTTTATATAACTGAAGAATGTATAGACATCTCTGGCACTCTTTAAAGATCTATATTTATTTGTGTAGTACCATCTGCATGTCAATCTGTTCTTATTTTGTCAACCCCTGGGGCTTGATCTCAGGTGCTGGGAACTTCTTGTAAGCTCTATATGCCCCAGGCTGGTGTGCTGACACTCACCCATTCATGAATTGGGCCATGTAGGCTATGAGTGCAGATGCCAGCCCTCAGAAAAATTGAATGGTGGAGTAAGAAGCCTATGGTGACACATGTTTTCCTTTTCTGTGAAAGTCCTGGGTGTCAGGTGTGCAGTTTATACATAGGCAAATCTATATCTTATGTAATAAATGTAGTAAATGTTTCATGTGTAATAACAGTCAATAAAAATAAATGGTAAATAAATAAAATAAAACAAAAAATAAAATGAAGAACTACACTAAGTGCAATATGGAGTCAACATACAGGGCTCGATCTCAGGGCCTGGAAACTGCCTGGCAGCTGAATTGGCTAGAGGCTGCTGTGCTGGCAGTCACCCATTCATGAACTGAGCCTTCTAGGCCCTGAGTTTAGATACCAGCTCTGCCAAAAATGTAATCATGGAGTGAGAAGCCGAGTGTGACACGTTTTCCTCTTCTTTGAAAGTGCTCGGTGACAGGTAGGATGTATAAATTGTATGCAAATCTATATGCTATGCAATAGGATGTCATAAAGGTAAGAAATGACATAGGTGGAAGAAAAACAGATTGAATTAGTAGTGAATCATTCTGGGATAAAATTCAACGCAATAATTATAGGACTTGGATTAAGTTTAATTAATATTTTATTGAGCATTAAGAGAATAAAAATTACATGGAGACATAATTAAATACCTAATAATGGGTAGTAACACACGATGCATAATTTAATTTGTCTCATTTATAAAATATGTGATTATATGTATGGATGTATGTACATATATGATAAATAATAACAGGATATTGAGTAATTATTAATGCTTTATTAATTGTTCAACTGGGACACATCATTAAATGGAGACATAATTTAAAACCTAATAATTGGTAGTAATATTATCTATAATTCAATAATATACAGACATCTATCTTTTTGTGTATATAATACTTATATACAGGAAGCTCTACCCATTTATACCTCGTTCACTCCTGGGGCTCGGTGGTTGAGTGCTCGCCTAGTAAGCAAGAAGCCCTGGGTTGGATTTCTCAGTGCCACATAAACAGAAAATCCAGAAGTTCTGCTGTTTTTCAATCAATTAAATGCTAGCCTGGAGCACCAACACTTAGGGACATTTTCTAAGCCCTTACTCAAGCCCCAGGACTGCCGCCAAAAAAAGGTAGAATGTTCTACCTGCAATGATATAAGGACAGGACTTCAAATACATCAGCACAGAGCAAGCTAGGAGTCTGGTGCTGACAGCTGCCACCTAACCTGACTTAGCTATATGTAAACCGCTGCAACCCAGCTGCATGGAACCAGACGCTGAAGGCTGGCTTAACCCCATCATCCTAACTGTTTGGGAGCTTTAAAACCCAGCCCTGGTAGGAAGTCTGTTAGACTCTTTAAAATGTGGCTCCTAGTGGCAGAGCTCGAGCCCTGAGCAAATGTTATTAGAACAGTATCCACATGCTTTGAGTTCAAGCCCCATGGTTAACCCCCCACAAAAAAAAACAGCCCTCTAAACCATTAGATGTGATCTTGTGTGGTTTGTGAAATGTTCCTCAAAGAGGGGTAATACTGATGAAACCACCCTAATTCTAATGACAATTTGTGGAATAGAGCTATGTGCTCAGCCCTTCATAGGGTGCTCTGTGCTGAGTCTTGCACAGGGTGCTATGTGCTGAGTCCTTTACAGGTTGCAGTGTGCTGAGTCCTGCATTGGGTGCTGTGTGTTGAGTCATGCAAAGATTGTCACGTGCTGTGTCCTTCATAGAGCACATTCATTCATCCGGTCCTTGTAAGATCTCCACAACTGAGATGATTTTGCAGACAAAAAATGTGATATATATATATATATATATATATATATATATATATATATATATATATATATCACATTCTATGCCTCCATAAGAAAAAATGACATTGCCACATTTGTTAGGAAATGGAAAGACTTGGAAAAAATTATATTAAGTGAAGTAAGACAGGCCCAAAGAAAGATAGGTCCCATGGTTTTCCTTATTTGCAATAACTAGTATATGCCTGAGAAAAGCAGAAAATGTCAGATATGTTGCTCTTAGGCAAAATGAACCACACCATAAGGATTCAAATGTTTTTTCTTTCATGTGGTTGTTTCTAACATATTAATAAGATGATTTATTTTTTGCTTTGTAGGTCTCTCCCCCACAGTATAACCCCTGTTTTCACTGTATTTGATGTTGGTATAATTAATGGAGGGGAAGGGAAAAAGCAAATTGTTTAAATAGGGATACAGGTGGACCCATTGCCACAATGAGATGTACAATTCATTATGTCTAAAAACGAACTTTACAACTTGGGGGGTGGGGAGTGAGGGGGAAGGGATAGGAAGGGGAAACAAAGGAGGAGGCAACAATGCTTACTAAAAATTGTGTTCAATATTTTGCCAATGTAATTTGACCCCTCTGTACGGTATTTTCACAATAAAGAAAAACAGGAGTTTGATTAAAAAAAGAATATTGTGGCTCAGATGTGTCCCCATGGCATGGACAAAATTATGTATTACTGAAGGCTAGTGAGTTGTCTTATGCAGACAATTGTTTTGTTCTATTTTTACTCAGTCATGAACCTTGAACTTGGGGCCTAGGCACTGACCCTTACCTCTGGGCTCAGGATAGCCCTCCACCACATGGAGCCAAGGAACCGCTTGCAGCAGAGTGCCACTGCCTAGGGGTCTATAGCTGAGGTCTGTCATCCTGCCATCTCAGGAAGCTGAGATCTGAGGATCTGGGTTCCAAACTATCTCAGACACAAAAGGTCCCAGGAGACTATTATCTCCATTGACCACTAAGAAACCTGAAGTGAAGTTTGGTGTTTGTGGCTCATGCCTGTCATCCTAGCTACTCAGGAGGATGAGATCTGAGGATCATGGTTCAAAGCTAGGCTGGGCAGGAAAGTCCTTGAGAAACTTAACTCCAACGAACCACAAGGAAACCTGAAGTGGTGCTGTGGCTCAAGTGGTAGAGCACAAGACTTGATCTGAAGAGCTCAGGGACAGCACCCAGGTCCAGACTTTAACTGCTACAACAGACAACAACAACAACAAGAAAAGCACAGAAACAAACTAACAAACCTGAAGCAGAGGGCTGGGAATGGGCCTTAGGGGTAGAGTGCTTTGCATATATGAAACCCTGGGCATGATTTCTCAGGACCACATCACTAGAAAAAAGCCTGAAGTGTCTCTGTGGCTCAAGTGGGAGAGAGATATCCTTGTACAAAAGAAACTAGGTACACTGCTTAGGTCCTAAGTTCAATCTCCAGGACTGGTGTATGCACGAATGCACATGGACACACACACACACACACACACACACACACACACACACACACACACACACACACACACACACACACACACACACACAGACCAGAAGTGAAGCTGTGACACCAAATGGTAGAGCACTGGGCTTCTGCACTGAGCTCATGTTCAGCACTCAGTCCCTGTGTTCAACCCCAAAACCTAGCCACCCAGAGCCCAACTAGGACAGGTCAAATATTTCAAAACCTGATGAGTTTCACCAGCCCTAGATGATAAGAAGCGTTGTGATATCCGACATGTGCTTGATTTCCCAAGGTTCCAGAAACTTAGGAGAGGCATCATAGGCCCATCATTGCCTGCAATTAAACATTTCAATAGGTTCAGTGCCCTAGTTGTCCGCCAGAAGGACTCCTGAATTATATTGAACAATGTATCTGAACACTAGAATTTAGTCTCACAAAGGCAAGATAAGTGCAGGAAATTTGGCCTGCCAAGGGTGGTGGCATAAATGAAGGCTTCCTGTCAAAACAGAGCACTGGTGAGCGAGATAGCTTGTGGTACAAAGAGGCCTTTTTTTCCCTGACTTTCAGAGCCTACCCACACTCATCCTCACTAATTGGCCCAGATGGAGTTGTTTGTTACACAGCTGTACAGGAGTGAGGCTTTTTGTCTGCCTGTCCAGACAATGAGAGACTTCTTCCAACAGGCCTGGGATGCAGAGAAACCCTCAGGCTACACTGGGAACAGTGAGGGGAGCCCTGGAACATGCAATGTCTTGAAAGCCCTGTCTGTGCTATGAAATCATTGTACTGAAAACAAATTTCCTAGTTCAGTGCCATTCATCATAGCTACTCTGGAGATTCACCTATAGGGATACATCCATCCATATACAAATACATAGAGCTACACTGTCTTTTTCTTTTTTGGTGGGGGGCAGGTCCTGGGGTTGGACATTAACCCTAGCCATTGTCCCTGAACTCCTTTTGCTTAGAGGTAGTGCATTAAAATTCACAGCCCCATTTCTGGGTTTTTCTCTGATCTCATAGGTATAATAGTGTCAAATTTCCTACACTGGCTGGATGCAAACTAAGGTTCTCTACATCTTAGCCTCCTGAGGAGCTGGAATTACAGTCAGCAGCCACTGGCACCTGCCTTTCTTTTCTTCTTCATTTTTTACTCTGGACATCTGACTTCTTAACAGGGTCATTCCAATGGTTTGAATTTATAAGTAAACTACCCAATGTTCTTTATAGCTGCCTTCTCTGAGAAGGATTTTCTCTCCTTATCTTCCCCTCTGGCTACAGGTTTGAAGCCAAAAATGAGAAATGAGTGTCCCAGGATTTTGGAGCAAATGTCCACAGGCCATGCCAGTTCAGTCACTTAGCATTGAGCTGCAGTGAACTTACTGTCTCAGGACGAGAGGACTGAAAACTTGAGCGATTTTCATACTGTCTGCATTGCTCCTTTTGTCTATAAAATTATGAATGTTTTTTTTTTGTCTACACTCTTAAGTATCTAGAACACACTAGAAGCATCTTCCTGTTTCTGTTTTTCTCTAGAACCTCTTGAGATTTAGACTAAAGGTTTGTGTGGAGCGGCTTCTCAGTGAATCCCTAAGGAAAGCCGCTTAATCCTCCTCAGGAGATCACCATTCAAAGCCAGCCTGAGCAGGAAAGTCTGTGAGCCTCTTATCTCCAATAAACCACCAGAAAAACAGAAGTGGAGCAGTGGCCCAGAGGCTAGAGCTCCAGCTTTGAGAGATAAAGCCAAGCAGGAGATACTGTCCAGAGCAGGCAGTAAAGCCTGGGATGCGCTTATGTTCAATTATCAACCTGATGGCTGGAAGTGGAGCTGTGGCGGTGGTAGAGCCTCAGCCTTGAGCAAAACAGCTCAGGAATGCATTGGGCCCTGTGTTTAAGCCCTGGGATGCCCACAAGAGAAGGCCAAGTTATGTATCAGTGTCCTCCTACCAACTTATGTGTGTATATTACTTCCCTGAGTGCAAACAGACCCTATGCAATGCTTCTGCTTTTACTGACTGATTTATTTTTCAGATATGCTCATTGCGCATACTGCAGCATTCTCTTCATTTCAGGCCCACATCACTTTTCTCTTCCGGGGCTCCCTGCCTGCATCCTTATATGATGCACACTTAAGCTCTCAGCAGCCTTTATTTACATTTTATTATGAGGCCAACACAGGAACAGTCACAAATCAGGCAGGGGAAGAGAAGAACAGGGTTCATAGTTATTACAGCCATTCAGAAAAATTAACTTGGGGACGAAAAATGATAGCATACTTATGTAAAAACTACCATTAAGAAAAAGATGAGGGGGCTGGGAATGTGGATTAGTGAGAGAGTGTTTGCCCAGCATGCAAGAAGCCCTGGGTTTGATTCCTCAGTAGCACATACACAGAAAAAGCCAGAATTGGTGCTGTGACTCAAGTAGCAGAGTGCTAGAGACAGTGCCCAGGCCTTGAGTTCGGCCCAAGAACTGCCAAAGAGATACCAGGTAGGTAGGTAGGTAGGTAGACAGACAGACAGACACATAGACAGACAGACAGACAAACAGACAGACAGACAGACAGACAGACAGATAGATAGATAGATAGATAGATAGATGATAGATAGACAGAGAGAGAGAGAGAGAGAGAGAGAGAGAGAGAGAGAGAGAGAGAGAGAGAGAGAGAGAGAGAGACAGATAGATAGAGAGATGATAGGTGAATCTGGTCTTGGATGTCAGTAGGAAAGAAGGGAACACTTCCCCACCATGAGGCCTTCTGCAGTATGCCAGGAAACCAGCATCGCCTTCACATAACCACAGAGCAGGAAGACTGTCTCTCTCCCACTTCTCAGGCAGTGGAGGGCCCGAGAGTCAAGAGGGCAGAGCCAAGTTTTAGCTCACATGCTTGGAGGCAGAAGAGAAAGGGCCCTGCCTCTCTTTGGACTGGGGATGTACATTAATGATGTGGAGAATGAAGGAAGGAGAATGGACTGGCAGAGGTAGAAGGGCCTTTAAATCTGACAGATAGAGAGTCAAGAACCTTACTCCCTAAGACCAAAAAGCAGTATTTTTCTACTCTGTTCCTCCCCTCTCCCCTACTAAACTGGCTCTCTATTGGTAACCTAAAGATAACCTGAGGCTCCCTTCACCTGAGGGAGGAAGGATAATTAGTCATTGTTTGAAGAGGCTGAGAAAAGCCTGACCCTGGTGTGACTCTAACAAATATTTCAGGTTTCCCCCCATTGCTGGCTGTGCCTGGAATGAATGAAGTGGTTTTGCAGCTCACTTCCCTGTTGAGTGTATACATTCTGCCTTCTAATCCTGCAGGCCTAGGTCTCTGCACCTAGCCAGATTTTTGAAACTGTTTCCTGTCCTTCAAATAAAGTGTTACATTGGAGTTCTTCCTGCTAGCAGGATGGGTCAATGATGTTTCTTTCCTGCTTTTATAGCTTGAGAACTCTAAGAACATTTAGAATGCAAGTAACTTCTCATCACCAAGGGAAACCCAGGAATTCTTGAACATGTGATCTTTCGAAAGCCCACTGGAGGACACAAGATGATTACAATCTTCACGTGAGTGGCTGGGCAGATGGATCTGCTACACTTGAACCTTGAACTCGGCCTGCTCTCCTAGTCCATGTCCTTCTTTGGTCCTTGTCCTGCTAGCTCCTCAGGAGCTTCCAAGACAGAAATAGATTGATCAAACCCAAAGGGAGTTACTGGCTTTTTTCTTCTTTTTCTGTCCTTTGCTTTAAATGTCTTGCAGGTCTTTGGGCTTGAATTGTGGATCTAGGCTCTGTCCCTGGGCTCCTTTGGCTTAAGGCTAGCGCTCTGCCACATGAGTCCCTTTCTGCTTTGTCTGTGGTGAAGTGGAAGTCAGAGCCTCATAGACATTCCTGCCCTGGCTGTCTTCACCCTGTGATCCTCAGACCTCAGACTGCTAAGCGAGGTTGACAAGCATGAGCTTCTGTTGCTCTGCTAAGTTCAGAACTGTAATGACATTGAAAATACAAGTCAACTGCTCATCATAAAGGGCTTGGGGAGCATATTAACCTTTTCAACATTGGATCTTTCAGAACCCTGTAGAAAGCAAGGTTATAATGCTAAAGACAGAGAGCCTGAGCATATGAATCTGCTATACTTGAACATTGAGCTCTGACTCCAATTCTGATGTACACCAGCATTCATTTTCCAGAAAATGTTCTCATAATTAACAAATAGGAAAAGTACTTTGATTAACCCTCACTTTTTTTCCCAGATATGTGTCTCGAACTCAAGCCTGGGCACTATCCCTAAGCCCTTCAGCTCAAGGTGAACACTCTACCACTTGAGTCACAGCTCCATGTGGGGTCTTTTGATGGTTCATTGGAGGTAAGTGTCTAACAGGCTTTCCTTGGCTAGGCTGTCTTTCAACTGTGGTCTTGAGGTCTCAGCCTCCTGATTAGCTAAGGTTGTAGGTGTGAGCCACCGGCATCTGGCCTATTGTTTTTGCCAGTGCTGAGGCTTGAACATAGGTCCCGGGGTACTGTCTCTGAGCTTCTTTTTCTCAAGGATAACACTCTACCACTTGAGCCATTCCACAGCTTCTGGCTTTTTCTGGGTATGTGGCACTGAGGATTTAAACCCTGGTATTCATGCATGCTGAGCAAGCTCTCTACCTATAAGCCACATTCCCAGCTTCACTCTTACTATTTTATCCCTCAACTTGCCTATCCTCAAGAAAAAGCTTCTGAGTATAAATCATCTAAAGAAATCCCTATAGGAAGTTGTCCAAAATGAATAAGACAAAGCTCATACTGGGGACACATTGTAAACATGTGATGACTGTGACAAATGCCTCCATTTCATTATGTATCATATTTCAACACTTAAAAAATTATTAATGAAAAATGACTCAATGTCCTAAATTATTGTGTATAATTTTATAATAGATGTACAAAATGTAATAAATATTATGTATGTATGTAATAATACTAAATACATTAATCAACGAATAAATGAATAAAATAAAAATAAAAAACAATGACAATAATAATAATATGTAATAAACATACATATGTAAGTATATATCGTAAATATTTTTCCATTGCAGGGCCTTACTGCAGGCCTTGGGAACTATAGCCTGAATTTGTTTTCCTCAAGGACTGTAAGCTTTGCCTTTACCCATGGTGCAAAAGAGTTACCTGGAATGTGAGATCAAATCCCAGCAATGGCAGAAATACTGGCCCCATTTCCAAGACAGTGACAATTTTTTTTGATGAAAGCACTTATGTTTATTCAGTTCCATACTGAACATTTCAAAAAAAAGCAGTGTAGAATTTTGTACAGCTATTCAGACATCTTTCCCTTACCCCCAAAGTCCTTCTCTGAGCACTAAATTGTTTATTTTTTGTATGATGCCTCTTCCTTTGTTTTCCCCCTACTATCCTTTCCCTCCCATTTCCACAACTACCTCCCCCTGCCAAGATCAGTGACTTAATTTTAAATTTTGGCTTGGCACAGGGTTTGAACTAAAGTAGTGGTGACTCTGCACCTTGCCTCACATTGGTATGGATTTACCAAGACCCTGAGTTCAAATCCCAGGATAGAAAATAAAACTAGCAGAAATTCCAAATCAGGAAGCTTTATTTTTTAAATTTAGTTAAATAAATAAATAAATAATTTATTTGTTTGTTTGTTTGTTCTTTTTTTGCCAACCACGGGTTTTGAACTCAGATCATGGCAACACTGCCTGAGCTTTGATATCCCTAGGCTGGGCTGCAGCCTCTTGACCCAAAGCCAATCCTGGGATCCCAAGCCAAGAGGGCTTGCAGGAAGAAAAAAAAAGTGGAACAGCACCAAAAGTAGTGAGCTGCAGAGGGTTGGGGGGGGTTATAATTTTTTTCTTTGCAGGGTGACCCTACTGGTTCTGAATGACACAGCTGCAAAGTGAACCTGACCTGCCATTGCTGAAGGCTGGCGGGCTATCAGGTAAGCCATAGGCCCACCTGTCAACATAGGCCCCAGGTTCAAATCCCTGTCCTGACACCTACCTACCAGTGGCGGAGATCCCAAGAGACTCGTTCCTATGCATAGGAATACTGATTGAAAAAGTAGTTCATGCATTGGTTTAGTCTAAAATTGGATGCAAGAATCCTAGGATTCTGATTGATCTTAATTAATAGTTTATTAAGCATGAAAAGAATAATATTCCTTCAATGGACATATAATAAATACCTAAGAGTTCGTAGGAAAGTAGTAGATGTTATTCAATAATACATAGTCGGCTCTGGCACTTTTTACCAATATATATTTATTTGTATATCACCATCTGCCTATCCATGTATCACTGTTTTGGCCAAACCAGGGGCTCATTATGAACACCTGGGAACCACCTGACAGCTTCATTGGCTAGAGGCTGCCAGGCTCACACTCACCCATTCATGAATTGAGCCTGCTAGGCACTGAGTTTATATCCTAGCACTGTGAAAATTTAATCTTGAATTAAGAAGCTGGGTGTGACACATGTTTTCCTTTTCTGGGAGAGCCCTGTGTTTCAGGCATGAAGGAGAACACATCTAAAAATCTAGATACTATGTGATAGAATATAAACAATATAATAAATGGTATAGGTGTCATCAGAGTCAATAAAATAAATGGTAAATAAATGAATAAAACAAAAAATAAAATGAATAATCACACAAAACACAGTATGGACTGAACATCTATATGGAAGTATAAATCCTACCACACCAAACATGATATGGACTGAACATCTGTATGGAAGTATAAGTGCTATCTTTAAAATGCATATAAGGAGTATGTTTTCCAGGCCTGAGGCTTGAATTCAGCCACCATATTAAAACGGTATGGAGGGAGATCCCTAGATATTAGTTTATGGAACTAGGAAGAGTCATGGAATGCGATTGATGTCATCTTTGAACCAGTAGTTCATGCGTGATGGGAGTAGGAAATGACAGGCAAGAATCATGGGGTATTGCTTATTTGCAATGAAGATTTGATGAAGCATGACAATAATCATCAGTTGTGAAATGGAGGCATCAGGAAAGATCCAAGAATCGGTAGTCACACAGCAGATTCGATTCCATCATAGGTGGCCATCTCTCCTACTCTATACAAATATGTACTTATTTGCATACTATCTTCAGCTTATAAATGGATGACTGCTGTGCACCCTCCCCCTACCCTCCACCTGGGGGCTCAATCTCAGGTCCTGAGAACGGCCTAGCTCCTTAGTGGCTCACAGTCTGGTGTGCTCACGTGGACCATTCACCTCTTGGGCCTGCTAGGCCCTGAGTTCAGACCCCAGCACTGCCAAAAGACTCATCCTGATGTCAGAAGCCAATCGTTGCACCTGTTTTCCTTTCCTGTGCAAGTTCTGGGTCTCAGCTAGGATGGAGAATGCATGAGTCACCCTGTGGCCATGGAAATTGGTTGTCATCCATGTCAGCACAGTTATACCTGTCATCATATACACAAGAAAATACACACTACATCCATGAATAGCATACAAAATAGAGAGAATAACTACACTAAATGAGCGATGCAGTCCACACACAGATGTGAATGTACATCCCATGTTTCAATGATGCATTGATGTCTATTGTGGTATCCCTGGGGCTCGATTTCAGTTCCTGGGAACTGCCTAGTTCCTTCATGGATCACAGGCTGGAGTGCACACGTGGACCCATTGGACAGTTGGGCCTCCTAGGCCCCAAGTTCAAATCCCAGAACTGCCAAAAATTCACCCTGATGTGAGAAGCCAGTCTTTGCACCTTTTTTTTCTGTGCTGTGCATGTTCTAGGTCTCAGCTAGGATGGAGAATGCATAGGCAACTCTCTACTTATGTGAATAGGTTGTCATCCAGGTCAACACAGTTATATTTGTCATTCTATACTCAAGAAAATACACACCACATCAATGAATAAGGTAAAATAATAAGAATGACTATACAGAACGCAAGGTACTGCCCACCCATGTATGGAAATAGAGGTCCTCTGTTTAAATTGGGAATTTATGACTATATTGGCCCCTACCCTGGGGGGCTTGATCTCAGGTCCTGGGAACGGCAAAGCTCCTTAGTAGCTCACAGGCTGGTGTGCTCACCATGTCCCATTCACCAATTGGGCCTGCTAAGCCTTGAGTTCAAATCCCAGTACTGCCAAAAGCTTCACCCTGATGTGAGAAGCCAATTGATCCATCTGTTTTCCTGTCCTGTGAAAGTCATGGGTCTCAGCACAGATGGAGAATACTATATAGTCAGCTCTATAGACATGGGGATAGGTTGTCATCCATGTCATCACAGTTATATCTGTCATCATACTCAATAATCATGAATAAGACACAAAATAAAAAGAATAACTACACTGAATGCAAGTTGCATAACACACCTGTTGGTAAAGAGAGATCCTATGTTTAAAAAAGGTGGGCTTATTATTTTGTCCATTGCTGGGGCTTCAAATCAGGCCTGGGACCTGGCCTGACATTCTAGTCTTGAAGAATGGTGAGCTTCCATTTCCACCAAAATTCAACAGAGCTACCCAGACCTGAATTCACATCCCAGTACTGACAAAAGTTTCATCCTGATTTCAGAATCCAGTCATTGCAAATATTTTCCTCTCCTGTGAAAGTCCTGGGTCTCAACTAGGATGGAGAATGAATTCATAGGCAACCCTATAACCATAGGAACAGCTTGTCATCCATGTCAGCACAGTTATACCTATAAGCAATAAAATACACAGTACCTCCATGAATTAGGAACAAAATAAGGAGAAGTGCACTGAATGTCAGTCTTGACATTGATCACATTCCATTGGTAAACTTATGGATAAGAATGAGTTTCTTACAGATGCTGGAGGGGATGTGGACAGAAAGGAACCTTACTTCATTGTTGGTGGGAATGTAAACTTGTTCAACCACTTTGGAAAGCAGTATGGAGGTTCCTCAAAAGACTTCACATAGATCTCCCCTATGATCCAGCAATCCCACTTTTGGGCATTTACTCAAATGTTTACAAACAAGACCACACTAAAGCTACCAGCACAACAATGTTTATTGCAGCATTATTTACCATAGATAAGATATGGAACCAACCCAGATACCCCTCAGTAGATGAATGGATCAAGAAAATGTGGTATATATACACAATGGAATTCTATGTCTCCATCAGAAAGAATGACATTTCCCCATTTGTTAGGAAATGGAAAGGCTTGGAAAAAATTATATTAAGTGAAGTAAGCCAGGCCCAAAGAAGCATAGGTCCCATGGTTTCCCTTATTTGCAATATCTAGTATAGGTATGAGTCAAACGGAAAAGGTCAGATAATGTGATGTTAGGAAAATTAACCCTTAAATATGTATTTTAATGTTTTCATTTCTTTCATGCATGTGTTTCTAATGCATTTATAAGATTATTTCTTTGTTGCTTTGTATGTCCCTCCCCCACAGTGTAACCCTCGCTTTCACTATATTTGATGTCAGTATAACATGTGGAGGAGATGGGGACAAACAAGTCGTTTAAGGATTCAGGTGGACCTGTTGCAACAATGAGAAGTACAAAATGTCATGTCAAAACCAACTTTACAATGTCGGTGTGGGGTGGGGAGGGGGGTATAATTGGGTGGGGGGAGGGGGGAGGCTGGGAAGGGATGTGAAGGGTAAACAAAGGAGGAGGCTGCAATGCTTGGTAAGAAATGTATGCATTATCCTGCCCATGTAATTGTAGCCCCTCTGTACAGTATGTTCTCAAATAAAATAAAATAAAATAAATAAATAAAAAAAGAAAAAAAAAAGAATGAGTTTCTTAGGTTCCCCTGCCATTTGGAGGTGGCAGGACCAGGATTCCAACTGTGAGCTCCAGCTCCCACCACTTCAACCCCAGGATAGGGAACTCACAGGTCTGTGCCAGAACATCAGCAAGACCAATGATTAGGCAGGCACCAGTGGCTCTCAGCAGTCCTCCTTGATACTTACAAGGCTGTGATAGGAGGACAATGGTCAAAGTCACCGTAGGCAGGAAAGTCCTTGAGACCCCTGTCCAATTTCAATGCCAACAAAGTCAGAAGTAGAGCTGTGTGGCTCCAGAGGTTGAGGGCTAGTCTCGAGCAAAAGCAGCTTACAGACTATGCCCAGATCCTGAGTTTAAGGTCCAGGACTGGCAACAAACAGACATACACAACGATCTAAAGCCGGTCACCCTCTTGTCCCCAACTGAATTAGACACAGTTCCCTGGGAAACGGGCTGGGGAGCCACTGTCATCTTCACTCTGCCCATTCTGCCTGCATCACTGGATTCCGGCCATACTCCCATTCTTTCATGGTTCTTTCTGACCAATGGGATATAAGAATGGTGGTCACACCCCATTCCATGCTGCCTGATAGCACTGGGATTACTCTGTTGGTTGACACCACTACCAACAGTTGAGGAAGGTAGAGGTGGCTGAGTGGTCATCAAGACTCAAGCTGTAAGAGGAGAGGCCTTGCTCAGCCCTGCCACGCACCTGCCCATGCCCCGGTCCCCTTCAGCATTCCGCGGCACTGCATTTCAAACCTAGCACTGCTTGCTTGGACCCATGGTACCTCTTCGAGTCCTCAGGTGATGGCACACCACAGGCAGGCTTGTGGCCCTGACCTGGTCAAGGCCCCCTGTCTCTGCTCCAGGCCTGAGTATTTGCCATGCTACTGCCTTCGCTGCTTGAACCCACCAGGAGCTGCCTCCAACAGCTTCTCCCAGCAGCACATGTGAGTGGCCTCCTCCTGGGCCCATACCCTATGACCCCCACACCATGTGATTTCCCCCCCCCCTTCCCGACTGGACCTCCAGCTCCCTTATGCCCTACAGTCTGACCAGGGCGCTGCAACAAATGTGCCCCAGGGGTGGGGGTGGGAGTGGGTGTTGACCAGGGGATCCCACGCCCATCCCTAGCTGCCAGTGTCCCAGGAAACAGGGAAATGCAGGGATGGGTGAGGAGGGGGCACCACAGAGACCCTGGCTTGGAGCAGTGGGAACCACACAGCCACGCATCTACACCCTTCCTCTTCCTGGTGGGAACCTGGTGGCTTTAGTCAGAGGTGGGGAGCAGCACCTCTACACCTGCCTTCTTGGGTCTTTTCCTTTTTTCTGGGGGCTGGGGGTGTTGGATGCAGAAAATAGGTCTCTCTTGCTGTGTGAGCCCTTGTCCTCTGTGCTCAGTCACCCTTTCACCTGAAGAGAGGGTCCCAGAAGAGCCCAGTAGGGAAGTGACAGTGCTGGGGGTCAGAGCAGAATGTGAATATCTGGGAGGAACACCCCCCCAAACTCACATACACATACACCCAGCCTGTCCCTTCCCCCCAACTGTCAACAGTTCTCACAGAGTGATCACATTTCCCAGCTCTGCCAGCTTCTGCTGGTGCTCCCAGTCTATCTGGTCTCCTTGTCCTTCCCAAGAATCTGCCATGTGGCCCAGAAGCATGTAGGCTGGAAGTAGGGAGTAAGTCCATGTATGTAGCCTTTAGGACCCCATCCATTTCCCCAACACCACCCCCACCTGGGGTCAGACACCCCTATGGGCTCACCATGACCCCCTGCTTGTTTCCTCCCCTGGCTCTGAGGAGCCGCTTGTCTCGGGACTCCTTCACCCAGCGTCCTGGACTAGGGTTTTGGTGAATGGGGAGTAAAGGGTCTGGCCCTGGAGAAAGGGATAGGTAGGGTGGTGCTGCATCATTAGAGTGGTGCTCCCCTTGGGTTGGAGCTCCTGATTCCTCCAAGGGAAGCCCCGTGCACTAGCTTGTACATTGTCCCAGATGAGGAACCAACAAACTCTGGAGAGGCACTACTCTGAGTCTGTTTGTGTGTGTGTATGTGTGTGTGTGTGTGTGTGTGTGTCTGTGTCTGTGTCTGTGTGTGTCTGTGTCTGTGTGTGTGCATGAGAGAGAGAGGGAGAGAGAGATATCATCTTCCTCCTTGTATAACCTGACTGTGCTCAGGTGAGTGATCATTTGGAAAATTGCAGGTGCTGCATGGACGAGTCTTCTGTCACTGGTCTGGATTTTTGTGTGTGTGTGTAGAAGTGGGTTGTAATAAGGTGGCTGGGTCCTTTGGTAACTTGTGCCTGATCCATTTGGGGGATGCATGGGCTTTGTGGCTGAGGTCTGGGGGCCTGGAAGTGGTGTGAGACGCTTGAAGGGGACTCAACAACATTAAATTATAAGACCAAGGGAACTGTGTGCCTTCGTGCTCTCTACTCCTTTGGGCCTGGTTGGTGGCAGCTGGAGCTTGGGAGGACCTGGGTATGGGGCCCACAGGGGTTGGCTTCCAAGGGGGACAGAGAGCATGGCCAGCACTTAGTAAGGAGGTGAGCCCTGCTGGTATGGAGTGCACCAGCATATGTCAGACTCCGGGTTTTCTCATCTTGACTTCTGATGGGTGAGGCCAAACCTATTTTAAATCTTTTGCTGTGATCTTCATATCTCAGCCTCCTGAGTAGCTAGGATGATATGCATGATCCTCTGGCACCGGGACTCTCGTTCTTTTTGGTGTATTAGGGTTGAACTCAAGGTCTTAGGCTTGCCAGTCAGGTCTTCTACCACGGTAGCCAAGCCTTTCTGTCTTGGGCATTTCCGAGATAGAGACTCACTCAATATGTGCTCAGGCTGGGCTGGATCGTGGTCCTCCAATCTGTGACAGGCATGCGCCATGAGGCCTAGTCCTCCTTAGTTGGGATGGTAGACATATAGCGCCATGCTCAGTCATCCGTTTAGATGATTGTCCTAAACTTAGTTTACAGCAGCCGTAAAGCTCTGGGTTGGGCCTCCACCATTGTACCTCAGTCTACTCCTGGGACAGTTGTGAGGAAACAAGGGATCAATATAGGGGGATCTCTGGAGCAGGGCCTGGCACAGAGGGAGCGGCTGTCAGATATGGTTCTTGGCAATTCTGGGAGCATATGACAGGAAGATAACTGGGAAAGGGCTCAGATGGGGCCTGTTATTAGTCGTGTGACATGTACGGGATTATGAAACAAAACATGGTTCTCTTTCATCCTTATCCTATTCCCATGAGGAAGGAGATCCTTCACTGTGTTCAGTTTTGTAGCTGGGGAAAATGAGGCACGGAGAAGATAGGTGACCAACTCATGACCTCCAGTTGACAGAAAGCTCAGCCTGACTTCTCTGCCATGGTCCCTAGGAGAATGAGTGGTATTCAGTACACTTCTTGTGGTGGGAAGTCCACTTCTTGTCAGTCGTGGGGCTTGAACTCTGGGCCTGGGTGCTGTCTTTGAGCTCCTCAGCTCAAGACTAGCATTCTACCACTTGAGCCACAGTGCCACTTCCAGTTTTCTGGTGGTTCTTTGGATATAAGAGTCTTATGGACGTTCCCGCCTGGGCTGGCTATGAACCATGTTCATCATATCTCAGCCTCTTAGTTAGGATTATAGTCCTGAACCACCGGCACCCGGCTTAATTGTAATTCTGGCTTTCTTTCTCTCTCTCTTTCTCTCACAGGAACTGGTTGAATGGGTGCTGAAGAGGTGGCCCAGTGTCCCCATGTGGCTGGAACCTAAGGTGGCCCTCTCATTCTGTAGGTGGGCTGTGGGTCAGGAACTGTCTCACTCAGCCTGTTGAACCAGCCCCATGAGGTAAACCCCTCTGTGCCCTGGCTAGACCATCCAGCCTTATTGTCCATCTAGCCCTATTGGACTTAGTATTGTTTTCTATGTCCTTTTCTAGCAACTGGCCAAAATTATGATACATAGTTATGGAATGAAAATATAATACCATCTCAAGAAAGTCATTTAGAACTCTGGGAATGTGGCTTCATGGTACGGTGATTGCCTACCATGCATGAAAACCTGAGTTCAATTCCTCAGTACCACATAAACAGAAAAAGAAACACTGGAAGTGGTGCTGTGCCTCAAGTGGTAGAGTGCTAGCCATGAGAGAAAGAAAAAGCCCAGGAATAATTCCCTAGCCCTGAGTTTAATCCCCAGGACTATAGGACTGGCAAAAAAACCCCAAAAAACATAAAAAAACATTTAGTTAGTAAATGCAAAATAAATAATCCATACTTGGAATATATGTTGCTCCTTCCATACTAATACCTGACAATACTCCCTAATTCATGTACTTTACCTATATTAGGATACTGTGTTAAAAAAAATGTTTTGTTCATTAGGTCACAACAATTAATGCTAGGAATGTGCTTAGATGTCAGGTGAAGATTTTTTCTGGAAATTCAAAGATTCCAGGCTTTTGAGTGGTCACTGCTAATCACAATGAGAAGGATAGTCTAAGTGAGATTTGGAAATCTTTTTGGTCAGTCATGGCACCAAAAAGGCAGAGGCAAATTATCAGTTGGGACAAGAGAAGGAATAACTCTAGATGGAAGGAACAAATGATAGTAACTAATGCATACCAGAAATCATTTTAGGGAACCATTTTTGGTTATTGAAGAACTAGTTATCAACCAGGCTTATTGTTCATTGCCTTTAGCATTCTAAATCTCTTAGGCTAGTTCTTAATCTCTGTGTGATAAATGTATCTCCTCTTATGCTGTTTTTCCATACCTGATCTCTTTTGCTTTGTAAAAATCACAGTCTTTCCTGATACTAAATACACCTACACAGATGGCAAGGGGTTGCTAATGTAAGGGTCCCATAGCTCATGAGTCATTAATGTAACAAAATGGAATAGGAGGACTTATTTATTGCTACCTCAATTTTTCTGAAAGCTGCCATGGATTTCAAAAGGCCTCTTTTTTACAACCTGATGGGGCACCAGATAGTATTTTTGATTTTTCCATTGCTAACCCCGATTATGATTATGCCGCCTACTTAAAACATAATTCATGAAAGTTTAATGGCTAAGCTCCTGATACGCCTGGGGAACCCCTGAAAAGATGGCTCACTCCAGGGTGGGTGGCTTCCATTTTGGTGAGTCACTCTCCCTTTCACAATAAAACTAGCATTCCGCTGGATTTGTTCAGACTTTTTGCAGCAACAAACATGATTTTACTGAAAAAGCCCAAAGAAACTAAGAGTACTGTAATTGGAGTAAGAGCATGTGTGAGTTATCCTGTGGAAATTTTAGCTGGAAAACTAGATAATTTAATCATTATTAATCAAGGAAAATCTTATTATATTAGCTGTAAGGGTTGTATTTTTACTAATTGTCTTACTTCTTCTCTGGATAAAACATATTCTGTAATTTTTATTTTAAAAAGACCTTCATATGTAATGTTACATGTAGATCTTTAAAATGACCCTTGGTTTAAAAATTCTGCTTTACGAATGCTGAAAACTGTGGATATTATGTTGCAGCCAAAACGCTTTGTTACGGCCTTGATTTTAGGAATAAGTTCTTTAATAACAATAATTAGCTCTTTAGCGATTTCTACAGCAGCCTTAGTAAATGAAGTAAACAATGCTCATTTTGTTACTGATTTAAGCAAAAATGTTTCATTAGACCTAGCAGAACAACAAATTATAGATAAAAAGTTAGAAATGAAAATAAATGCTCTGGAGGAAGTGGTTCTGGCTATAGGTCAGGAAGTTCAAAATTTAAAAACACAACTCTGTTAAATGTCATGCTAATTTTAAATATATCGGTGTTACTGCTTTAAAATATAACTTTTCTTTTAATTGGAATGCTACCAAAAATCATTTGTTAGGAGTTTGGAGAGATAAAGATATCTCTCATGTTATGGAGGCTTTACAAGACAAAATTACATCAATTAGTAAAGCTCATTTAGATGTAAAAAATTTACAATCTTTGGCAGAGTTATTTAAGCATAACTTGGAGGCCCTCAATCCTCTGGATTGGATTCATGTAATAATTATAATTGCCATTGTCAGATCAATTCTCTCAATTCTTATTCTTATAATTTGAGTCATTTTCAGGATGATCTTTGGATTTGTCTCTTCTGTGCACCAAGACATTCATGAGCTTCAATTAAAAAAAAAAAAAAATAGGAAGAAATGCCATGACACCTCCTGCTGAATCTGCGTGAGAGATCATGCCAGACAAAGCATAAGCCTCATGGAAGCATGCCTGCAGGAAGCGGGTGTTGGTTCAAGGCTTCCTATACACTTGGCTGCACCTTTATTGCCTCTACCTTTATTCTAACTATATTCTTCTTGGCTGTACATTTGTTGCCTTTATTCTTGTTTTGTCTATTTTTCTATTGATCCACGAACAGAGCATGTGAAGCCACTTCCCCTTGTGCCTGAACTCGCTCCTCTCTGCTCTCTCTACCTCCACTCCTCTCGCAGGCCGCCTCACACCCTCTGCGCATGCACACCTGCCCCTGCGAGACCCTGGCCACTGCTGCCTCCACAGTGAGGCCCCTGGGCCCTGCCTCCTCCTCCCCTCAGCCCAGTCCCCTTTTCCCCTTGGCTCCGACCCCTACCCTTGCCCACAAGAGCAGCCCTAACTGAGCCCTAAGGCTTCCAGGCCATGGGAATTACAGCCTCACCTCAGCTCAGCACTCCCCGCCAATCCTAGCACTTGCTCAGGGGATCGAATCTCCCCTCGGCCCCACCACTAGAGGAGACTCTCCTCCAAGCCTCTCCACTCTACATATCAAGGATGTTCACAGTGACCCAGTGAGAGAGAGAGAGAGAGAGAGAGAGAGAGAGAGAGAGAGAGAGAGAGAGAGAGAGAGAGAGAGAGAGAGAGAGAGAGAGAGAGAGAGAGAGAGATTGAGAGACTGAGAGACTGAGAGACAGAGATTTAGAAAGATTGTTGGGGAAAACTACCTCTCAAGGACTCAGAACATAGCACCCTTTGGGCTGACTCAGCACACAGCATACTTCAAAAAACAGCACAAAGCACCCTGAGTAAAAGACTCAGCACAATGTGCCCTTTGAAGGACTTAGCATATAGTAGCCTTTGGGATGACTCAGCACACAGCACCCTTTGAAGGAGTGAGTCCATAGTACGCAGTGAATAGGACTCAGTGTATGGCACACTTTGAAAAACTCAGCACGTAGCACACTTTCCCAGGACTCAGCACATAGCACCCTCTGTTAAGACTCCATACACACTATCTTTTGAAGGGCTGAGTATATACCACACTTGGTAAAACACTCAGTGCACAGCACCCTTTGAAAATCTCAGCACATAGCACAGTTTTGAAGGACTCAGCACATACCACCTTGTGGAAGAACTCAGCACAGCACCATTTGAAAAACAGTACAGAGCACACTGTCTACAGGAGTCGGCACACAGCACTCACCTCATCCCTCTCTTCTCAAGGATGCAGCACATTGCACCCATTGGGATAACTCAGTACATAGCCATCTTTGAAGCACTCAGGAAAAGTACCTGTGTAAAGGACTGGGCCCACAGCACCCATTGAAAAACTCATCTGTCCCTCCCTTCTCAAGGGGTCATCACATAGCACCATTTGGGATGAATTAGCACACCGCACTTTTGAAGGACTCAGCATAAAGTACATTGTGTAATGGACTCAGCACACAGCACCCTTTGAAAAACCCAGCACAGCCCACTCTTCTCAAGGACTCAGAACATAGCACCCTTTGGGATGACTCAGCACAACAGCATGGTTTATGAAGACAGAAAAACCACCCTATGTGGGAAGAAACCAGAAAACAGCATACTGTGAAACACTCAGCACATACCTGTATGTCACAAGTTCAGCTGTCATTAGAGTTAGAGTGCTTTCTTCAGTATCATCATTCTTCAGAAACACTTCACAAATCCTACTAGTTCACATTTAGCTAATGTGTGTTTTATGGGGGAAGGTGAGCTGGGGGTCTTGAATTCAAAGCTTGGGCCCCTGTCTCTGAGCTCTTTGGTTCAATGCTAGAGCTCTACCACTTTGATTCACAGCTCCAATTTTGGTTTGTTTTTTTGGGTTGTTCTTTGACAGGCCTTATGGTGATCAGGAAGGCCAAGTTGGTGTGTCCATGGGCAAAGGCTCTTAGCTGGGCCTGGAGCTGACTTCTCACTTCTTGTGCCCATGGAAGCAAGGCCTCCTGGAGCTCTCTTGGCCTAGGGTGGAACAGATCAGCTCTGGAATCAGCACTCAGGGTGAGCAAAAGTCAGGTTGGCCCCTGTCTCTTCCCCAAATTGAACTCTAGAGGACAATAGTCCCCCACGATGGCACAGGGACATATGTTCCACGTCTGGCCACCAGGAGGCAGGAGTTGTCCACCATAGGGATTTTATCGAGTTGTGTTTTCTCTTGTTTCCCTGGGGACCGCATCATGCTTTGAAGCCACCCTGGAGAGGAAAGTCCTTGTGACTTACTTACAATTAACCATCGAAAAGCAAGTGGGGCTGTGGCTCAAGTGGCAGAGCACTAGCTTTGAGCAAGAAAACTCAGGGATAGAGCCTAGGCCCTGAGTTCACACACACACACACACACACACACACACACACACACACACACACACACACACACACACACACACATACTCCACATGCATGCAAAATCAAAGATTTCTACACTGCAATCTTTGGGTATTCTCTACTTTTTCCCCACTGAGTCTGGTGGCTATTGGCCTAGGTGTTTGATGCATCCAACACCACCTGGCATCTTTAATTTTGGGGAACAGAATGGCTAGAAGGTCAGCCTTCCCCCATCTCAGTTCCTTGATTGGGTCAAGGTCTATCCAGGCCCTTTGGATCTCCTTTTACAGACTCGCCAAGATGCCTTCAAAAGGTATCAAATGCTGGGCACTGGTGGCTCATGCCTGTCATCCTAGCTACTCTGGAAGCTGAGATCTGGAGGATCACGGTTCAAACCCAGCCTGGGCAGGAAAGTGTGTTAGACTCTTATCATCGATGAACCATCAGAAAACAAGAAGGGGCCCTGTGGCTCAAGTAGTAGAGTGCTAGCCGTGAGAGAAAGAGCTCCGGGACAGTGACCAGGAAAAGATTTGAAGCCCCAGAACTGGAAGAACAAATCTTTATTGGAGGCTTCTTTTCCCTTTGAAAACGATTTTTTCTTTGTGATAAGCATAACATGGGCCTCTTCCCTGGCCACCAATAGGCCATTAGATGTCCCTTGAATATGGAACACCTCCCAGCAGACTTTGCCCTACCCAACCCACAGTCAACCCTTCCCAAGACCCAGAAGATGGAGGCCTGAGAGAAAGGCCACTGGCCACCTACTTATGGTTGCTGCTGAGGCTTTGGAGAGTCATTATGTCACATAGTCATCATCTGCATCAGTCTAAAGAAGAAAGGGAGGGAGCACTCCTCACCTGAGCCCATGAGCTGTGGGTGGATCTGGATGTGGGGTAGCTGCAGCAGGATGTGCTTTGTGGGGGAGTCCTCTATGGGGTTGTGAACCTCGATCTCTCCTCTGGCAGTTTCCACACTGTGTTGAAGTGGCAATTCTTCAAAACCTTTCTGCTCCTCCCTCATTTCACCCGCCCTGGAGCCTGGAGGCATTCAAAGAGGTGGCAGTGACAGAAGGCGCAGCCTGTGCTGGCATCTGGAGCCCGTTGTCCATGTCTTCCCCTGTGAGGAGTGACAGTGGCTCCCGCAGCTCTCTTCTCTTCTCCATCTTTTCCTAGGACAGCTGGTACACACGCTCATGTTTCTTCTGTCACAGCTCAGCCAGAATGAACATCTGCTCTTTACATGCCATGAGGGACTCCTCAACAGTGTGATGTGTGCCAACAGCTGGCTGCATCTATGTTGAAGATCACCCGCTGGACTATGGAAGTCCATCTTATCAGGCAGGTCATAGACAAAGTAGATTTTCTTCTCGGACACCCACGTGTCCCGCTTCCCATCCTCACACAGGCTGTGGTGCCAGCTCATGGGATGGAGGGCCTGTGGCTCGAGCTTTCTCTGGCACTGAGCTGCCAGGTGCACCAGTTACCCACAGTGGGCCTGCCACTCCTGCTGCAGGAGTTTCCCCCTGTGGATTTCAGCCACTAAGAGTGCTCACAAATCCACATCCCTCTCAGTTTGGGGAATGTCTCCATCCTCTGCAATGGTCATGTGGGGTGGGGGGGAGTTGACTCCTCACCTTGTGCTTCTCCAGGGTTTTCAACTTCACCTTCCCCAGGGAAAGCCAGGAAACTCAGCTGGACCTGCAGCCGCTCCTCCTGTGGTCTGATTGTTTTCAGGCACTTGAGAGTGTCCTGCCACTTTGGGGACACCACCTGGTCTCCCAGTTGGTCAGGCCATGCACTTGCTTCAGCTGCTCCAAGAGTTGGGTCTGCCTCTCTAGGTGCTGCTGCAGGGCCTCCTTCTTGGTGCTCAGCCGCTAATTGGAGGTGATGTGACACTCACAGGTGGCTCTGAGCTCCTGCAGCTGGGCCAGGGACTGCACCTGCTGGTCCTGAGATTCTTGGCTTTCTTTCTTTCTCAGCCACTTCTTTCCATTCCTCTATCTTCTCCTCTGTGTGGACCAGATGTTCCCGCTAGTGTTTATTCACCTGCTGCTCTGTGTCCAGGATGCTGGTGAGCTCCTCCTTCTCACCGCTCACCCTCTGGAGAGCGTCCCTCAGCAGGACCAGCTGTTCCTCCAGTTGTCCATCACACACATATGCACATCATGGTGTCTCAGGGATCTCCTGCCAATCCTTGTCCTTCTTCTCCAGTCTCCACAATTGCGCCTGCTGCTCCACATTCTGGAGATGGAGAATCTGGTTTTCCTGGTCCGGGATGTGAAGTTATTCCTCCAGGTTTTTCAACTCCATCTGCGTGCATTAGGCCTGGGCCTGCAACTGCCACTCGGCCTGAGCTGGGCCATGGTTCCTCCAGCCTGTTCTCTAGGCCAAACACCTGCCTCGCCCCCTCGCTCCCTCTCCTCAGTCAGTTGGTTCACCCGCTGGGTCAGCTGCTGGGCCTCCTCCTTCCACGTAGACCTCTCAATGCTCAGGTCTTCTGTGAAGGTGTCTTTCTCGAGATTGGCTGTGCTCACCAGTCAGCTCACGTTGTCCAGTAGTCTCTTCAGTAACTCATGCCCTACCAGTGCTTGTTGGACCTTGCAGATTCCTTTCTTCCTGTTGTCCAGAGCACTTCCAGCTTCTCCTGTAACTTTGAGTTCACTTGCTCCAGGTCATCGAAGCTTCTGGCATTTTACTTGAGCAGAAGGGTCACATCATGCAGCTGTTCAAAGAACATTTCAGTCTCATTCTGTGATCAGTGACCACAGAAGCCGACATCTCCAGCTCTGCCATGCACTGATCTGTGGCCTGCAGGCAGCTGGTGAGAGCTTCATGCTCCCTTTCTGTGTCATCAGCCACCTGCTGCATGCAAGCGAGTGCACATTGTAAATTGCTCTCTGCCAAAACCAACCTCTGTATGGGTGCCTTGTGGATCTCTAGCTCCATTTTAGGTGCTACCTGCACCTAGGCTATCTTCTCCCTCTCTTTCTCCCGTTGATCCTGCAGGTCAGTCTTTTCCTGCTTCAGTGGTTGGATCTTGGCATAGAGTGCCTGGTTTCTTCTTTTGCTGGGGTCCAGGGTGGGCACCACGTGTCGGTAGCACCTCTACAGATCCTTGGTGGTATCAGGACCATTGACACTCTGGAACCTCGTGGCTGTGACTGTGTCCAAAGGCACGGGAGGCCCGTGGTGGGCATCACCTTTGGCCAGACCCTCCATTGAATCACTCTCCCTAGTGGTGTTTGTCTTGTGGATCCTTCCCTTTTTCATGTTCTTTGTTTTCTTGAATGTGGCAGGTCTGTCAGGAGGATTCTTCTACCGGTGTTCTGGCAGCAGTTTCATGCCCACAGCTTTCTCATGGAGTTTTACTGCTTCAGACATCTGAGCGCTGGGATGGGAAAGATGGGCTGGACATGTTCCCAGGCTCTGGGAAATCCTCTATTCTCCCACTCACTGATTAGGATGTCAATTTCGTACTCTACTCCAAGGTCGCCTGGAGTCTCTTGCTCACCACTTAGCCACCTCTACCTTCCTCAACTGCTGGTAATGGTGTCAACCAACAGAGGGAATCCTGGTGCTTCCAGGCAGTATGGAATGTGGGTGTGGCCGCCATTCTTGTATCCCATTGGTCAGAAAGAACCATGAAAGAATGGGGGTGTCAAATGTTTACAAACAAGACCACACTAAAGCTACCAACACAACTATGTTTATTGCAGCATTATTTACCATAGCTAAGATATGGAACCAGCCCAGATGCCCCTCAGTAGATGAATGGATCAAGAAAATGTGGTATATATACACAATGGAATTCTATGTCTCCATCAGAAAGAATGACATTGCCCCATTTGTTCGGAAATGGAAAGACTTGGAAAAAATTATATTAAGTGAAGTAAGCCAGGCCCAAAGAAACATAGGTCCCATGGTTTCCCTTATATTTGCAATATCTAGTATATGTATGAGTCAAGCGGAAAAGGTCAGATAAAGTGAAGTTAGGAAAATGAACCCTTAGATATGTATTTTAATTTTTTTCTTTCATGCATTTGTTTCTAACTCATTTATACGATTATCTCTTTGTTGCTTTGTATGTCCCTCCCCCACAGTATAACCCCTGCTTTCACTATATTTGATGTCAGTATAACTTGTAGAGGAGATGGGGAAAAGCAAGTCATTTAAGGATACAGGTGGACCTGTTGCAACAATGAGAAGTACAAGTTGTCATGTCGAAAACGAGCTTTACAATGTTGGTGCGGGGGGTGAGGTGGGGTGGGGGGGAAGGCGGGGTGATTGGGTGGAGGGGTTGGGAAGGGATGTGAAGGGTAAACAAAGGAGGAGGCGTCAATGCTTGATAAGAAATGTATGCATTATCCTGCCCATGTAATTGTAACCCCTCTGTACAGTGTGTTCACAAAAAAATAAAATAAAATAAGATAAAAATTAAAAAAAAAGAATGGGGGTGTGACCAGAATACTGTGATGCAGGCAAAATGGGCGGAGTCAAGATGAGAGCAGCCGCTTTCCCAGGAAAGTCTGTCTAATCCAGATGGGGACAAGAAGGTGACCTGCTTTAGCTGGATGGCTGCACAGATTGTTCTGTATGTCTGTTTGTTGCCAGTCCTGGACCTTAAACTCAGGATCTGGGCACAGTCTGTGAGCTGCTTTTGCTCAAGGCTAGCCCTCAACCTCTGGAGCCACATGGCTCTACTTCTGGCTTTGTTGGTACTGATGTTGGACAGGGGTCTCAAGGACTTTCCTGCCTAGGGTGACTTTGACCATCATCCTCCTATCACAGACTTGTAAGTATTAAGGAGGACGGCTGAGAGCCATTGGTGCCTGCCTAATCATTGGTCTTGCTGATGTTGTTGGACAGACCTGTGAGTTCCCTATCCTGCAGATTGAATGGTGGGAGCTGGAGCCCACAGTTTGAATCCTGTTCCTGCCACCTCCAAATGGCAGGAGATCCTAAGAAACTCATTCCTATCCATATGAATACCAATGGAAAGTGATATATGTCATGAATGAATGGGCAGTTCTTGAACGATTCTAGGATAAAATTATACACAATTATATCCTAGGACTCTGATCGATTTTAAGTAATACTTCATGAAGTATTTAAACAATCATATACATTAAATGGAGGCATAATGAAATATCTAAGAATTGGGTGTCACATAGAATGAAGGTGCCATTTTTTCTGCCAGGACTGGGATTGGAACTCATGGTCTGGGTAACTCTGTTGCACTGTGTGGGAAGGAGAAGCTCACCTCTGAGAAGTCAAGAAATTCAAGTCTGTTCCTTAGGCCTGAAATCGATCCCCAGCACTAGAAAACATCTTTTTCATGTATATTTTATATACATTATTTATATTTACATACATATGTTGACTCTTTATTGCGTTCAGTGTAGTTATTCATTTTATTTTTTGTTTTATTCATGTATTGGCCATTTATTTTATTGATTATTATGGCACATAGAGCATTGATTACATTGATTACATAGGATATAGGTCTGCATATGTATTCCACTTCATACCTGACACCCAGGACTTTCACAGAAAAAGAAAACATGTTACCATCAGCTTCTTACTCCATGATTCATTGTTTGGGAGTGCTGGTGTCTGAACTCAAAGCCTACAAGGCCAAATTTATGAATGGGTGAGTGTCAGCACGCCATCCGGGACAAATTGAGCTTACAGGCAATTCCCAGCATCTGAGATCGAGCCCCTAGGGTTGACAAAATAAGAACAGATTGACATGTAGATGGTATTATGCTAATAAATATATATCTTTACAGAGTGCCAGAGATGTCGATACATTATTCAGTTATATATACTACATTTCTACCAATTCTTGGGTATTTATTATGCCTCCATGTAATTAATGTTATTGTTTTAATCCTTAATAAACTATTAAGTAAATCAAGGTCCTGAAATTATTGTATCCCTGTAAGAAATAGTATTCTTTTAATGTTTCATATTAAATAAAATCAGTCTACTGAAATTATGATGTCTAATTTTATACGAGTAGCATTCACGATTAGCTCATTCAACTGTACATTCATAACATTCCATCGTTATTCCGATGGATGGGAATGAGTCTCTTAGGATCTTCCACTATCTGAAAGTGGCATGACTGGGATTCGAACTCTAGACCTATGTTCCTTTGCGGGACTATGGCTTCCCCAATAGCCCGCCAGCCTTCAGCAATGCAAGATGAAGTACCCTTTGGATCTCTGTCATTCAGACCCAGATGTTCATGGTGCAAAGGAAGAAAATGTAAAAATGCATTCATGCAACATTTTTTTTTTTTTGGTCGGTCATAGGGTTTGAATTCTGGGCATGGGTATTGTCCCTGTGCTCTTCAGCTCAAGGCGAGCACTCTACCGCTTGAGTCACAGCGCTACTTCCGGGTTTCTAGTGGTTTACTGGAGATAAGATTCTCATGGACTTTCCCGCCAGGGCTGGCTTTGAACTGTGATCCTCAGATCTCAGCCTCTTGTGTAGCTTGGATTACAGTTGTGAGCCACCGGCGCCCGCCTCTGTCACTTTTACTCTGTGCATATTTTTCCCACTTGCAAGGTTTGGAGATCTAGGATCCTAGTATCTGCTCTGGCTCCAGTGGCTGCACCCCAGCGTAGGATGATGGAAGCTGAGTCAGAGTTGCCATAACCTGAGTTTAAGACCTTGTTTCTCAAAATAAATAAATAAATAAAAATAGCTCCCTGGCTTGCAATTCACGCTGTTTTTTTCTACCAGGCTTTGGATTTGAACTCAGGGTCTGAGTAACTCTGTAGCACTGTGGAAGTTCACCATGCTTGAAGACAAGAAAGTCGGGCCTGGTCCCTAGGCCTGAATTCAAGCCCCAGCCCTGGAAAACATACTATTTATATTCATTATAAAGATAGAATTTGTGACCTCAGGACCAATGGAATAGAATTGAAAACCCAGAAATGAACCTACAGACCTATAGCCATCTAATCTTCGATAAGGAAGCTAAAACAATAGAATGGAAGAAAGACAGCCTCTTCAGTAAATGGTGCTGGCAAAATTGGTTAACTACATGTAGAAAACTAAAGCTAGATCCTTATATATCACCCTGCACCAGAATCAACCCCAAATGGATCAAAGACCTTGAACTCAAAGCAGACACTCTGAAAACATTACAGGATGGAATAGGAGAAACCTTAGGTCTCCTTGGCTCAGGCCGAAATTTTCTGAATAGAGACCCGGAAGCACAACAAATCAAAGAAAGGTTGGACAAATGGGATTGCATACAGTTGCAGAGCTTCTGCAGGGCAAATGACATAGCTAGCAAGATCAATAGAAAGCCCACCGATTGGGAGAAGATCTTTACTAGCCATACAACGGACAAGGGTCTCATATCTAAAATATCCTTGGAACTCAAAAAATTAAACCACCCAACAACAAATCCTCAAAGAAACAACTGCCCAATAAATAAGTGGGCGAAAGACTTAAAGAGAAGCTTCTCTGAAGAAGAAAGAAGGATGGCCAATAGACACATGAAGAAATGTTCAACATCCCTAGCCATAAAAGAAATGCAAATCAAAACAACATTGAGATATCACCTCACTCCAGTTAGAACAGCAAAAATCAAGAACTCTAACAACAACAGATGCTGGAGGGGGTGTGGACAGAAGGGAACCTTACTTCATTGTTGGTGGGAATGTAAACTTGTTCAACCACTTTGGAAAGCAGTATGGAGGTTCCTCAAAAGACTTCACATAGATCTCCCCTATGATCCAGCAATCCTACTTTTGGGCATTTACCCAAATGTTTACAAACAAGACCACACTAAAGCTACCAGCACAACTATGTTTATTGCAGCATTATTTACCATAGCTAAGATATGGAACCAACCCAGATGCCCCTCAGTAGATGAATGGATCTTGAAAATGTGGTATATATACACAATGGAATTCTATGCCTCCATCAGAAAGAATGACATTTCCCCATTTGTTAGGAAATGGAAAGGCTTGGAAAAAATTATATTAAGTGAAGTAAGCCAGGCCCAAAGAAGCATAGGTCCCATGGTTTCCCTTATTTGCAATATCTAGTATAGGTATGAGTCAAGCAGAAAAGGTCAGATAATGTGATGTTAGGAAAATGAAGCCTTAAATATGTATTTTAATGTTTTCGTTTCTTTCATGCATATGTTTCTAACGCATTTATAAGATTATTTCTTTGTTGCTTTGTATGTCCCTCCCCCACAGTGTAACCCCCGCTTTCACTATATTTGATGTCAGTATAACATGTGGAGGAGATGGGGGCAAACAAGTCGTTTAAGGATTCAGGTGGACCTGTTGCAACAATGAGAAGTACAAAATGTCATGTCAAAACCAGCTTTACAATGTCGGTGGGGGGGTATAATTGGGTGGGGGGAGGGGGGAGGCTGGGAAGGGATGTGAAGGGTAAACAAAGGAGGAGGCTGCAATGCTTGGTAAGAAATGTATGCATTATCCTGCCCATGTAATTGTAGCCCCTCTGTACAGTATGTTCTCAAATAAAATAAAATAATATTAAAAAAAAATAAAGATAGAATTTGTATTTACCTATAGATGTTCAGTCCATATACTGTTTGTTGTGGTTATTGATTGTATTTTTGTTTTATTCAACTATTTACCATTTATTGACTGTGAAGATATGCATTCCATTTATTATACTGATGACATCCCATCACATAGTATCTCAATTTGTAGATGTGTTCTCCATCATGTCTGACACCCAGGACTCTCAGAGAAAAGGAAAACAGATGTCACACTTGGCTTATTATTCCACAATCCAGTTGTTTGCAGTGCTGGGATCTGAACTCAGGACCTAGCAGACCCAATTCAACACAGCATCCTCTAGCCAAGGAAGCTGCCAGGCAGTTCCCAGACCCTGAGATTGAGCCACAGGGGTGGACAAAATAGCCATACATGGATAGGCAGGTGGCAGTATACCAATAAATATATATTTGTATAGAATTCCAGAGACATCTACTTAAGATTCAATGACATCAACTACATTCCTACCAACTCTTAGGTATTTATTATGCTGCCATTGAAGGAATAGTATTGTTTTCATGCTTAATAACCCTTCATTAAGATCAATCAGCATCCTAGGATCATTGCATCCCATTTTAGATTAGATGATGCCCGCAGAAACTTATTCAATCATGAGTTTCCAAATATTCCATCGTTATTCCCGTGCATAGGAACAAGTCTCTTGGGAAGTCTCCCCACTGGTAGGTGTCAGGACCAGGATTCAATATTAGGGCCTTCGCTCACATATGGGCCTGTGGCTTCCGCAATAGCCCGCTAGCCTTGGCCAATGCAAAGTGAAGTAAACTTGTAGCCTTGTCATTCAGGCCCAGATTGGTCACCATGCAAAGGAATAAAATGTAAAAAATCCATTCTGCGGCTATTTTTCAGTGAGTGTTTTTATTTTCTCCTGCAAGGCTTCAGGGCCTAGGATCACAGGGTCGGCTATGTGCCCATGGCAGCCCACCAGCCTAAAGTGATCAAAGCTGAGGCAGAGTTGCCATGAACTGAGTTCAAATCGCTTGGGTGGCAAAAAAATAAAATAAAAAAATAATAAACCATCCGAGCTCAGAATTCACATCATTTTCTCTGCCACAGCTGGGATTCCAACTCAGACCTGGATAACACTATAGCACGATGGGTGAAGGAGAAGCTCACCCTCCTTGAAGACTACAAGGTCAGGTCTGCTTCCAGGGACTGAATTGAAACTCCCACACTGGCAAAAATCATATGCCCACCTAATTCAAACATAGGATCTCTATTTACATACATGTGTGGAATGCATCATGCATTCAATGTAGTTATTCTTTTTATTTATGTCTTAGTAAGGGATGCATTTTGTATCTTATTGATTATTATGACAGTTATAACTGTGCTGGCAGGGATGAGAACTAATTCCCATGTCTATAGCATTGCTTAAGCCTTCTCCATCCTAGCTGAGACCCAGAATTTTCACAGGGCAGGAAAACAAGTGGACATATTGGATTCTCACATCTGCATTCCTCTTTTGGCAGTGTTGGGGTTGGAACTTAGAGCTTAGCAAACCCAATAGGAGAAAGGGTCAAGGTGAGGACACCATGCTGAGAGCTAATAAGGAACTAAGCTCTTCCCAGGACCTGAGATCGAGCCCCAGGAGTGGGAGAGGGAAAGCACAATACTCATCCATTCATAAGCTGAAGGTAGTCAGCATATTTGTATACAGTAGGAGAGATGGTGACCTGTGATGGAATCCAATATACTCCATGACTACCGATTCTTGGATCTTTCCAGATGCCTCCATTTCATGACTGTGATGATTATGGTCAAGCTTTATCAACTCTTCATTGAAAATAATCGATACACAAAGAATCTTGCCTATCATTTCCTGCCACGCCTACTCTGGTGGAGTCTGCTTAGCATGGGAAACCTGCTTTTAGATCTGAGAATGGGGCTTTAAAGAGGCCTACCTCCTGGAAAGGCTGGCAAGCCCCTGGGAAAGATGTGTTCCTGTTTTCCTTTTCCTCGCTGTATAGGAGCGCCTATTAATCTTTTACTGTTCCTGCTGCTTGTTCTACTTACTCATGTTCTACGTTCCCTTATTCAAGGCTCTTTTGTTGACGACTCCAACATCCGATGAGTGTCTTGAGAATATGACTAACTCACCAGAGTTAAGTGCTACCCTGAAAGCCCCTCTTATGGAGGCTAGTAGACAAGTCATAAGTAAATATAAAAGTATTGGGGGTTTCATGATGTCACTTCAGCAGAAGGAATTGTAAGAAATTTA
This sequence comes from Dipodomys merriami, assembly GCF_024711535.1. Taxonomy (NCBI): domain Eukaryota; kingdom Metazoa; phylum Chordata; class Mammalia; order Rodentia; family Heteromyidae; genus Dipodomys; species Dipodomys merriami. Next base: position 98,054 of record NW_027203013.1, read on the forward strand.
CAAGAAGCTGTAGGCACGGCTAGAGCAGAAAGAGTGTATGGCTGTTGGAGACTTCCCTTTAATCCTGAAGCATATACAATAGACTCATATAGATATCCTGTGGATAAGAAAGATGTAGAGGGATATGTAGACCAAAAGCTAAATAAGATTCCTAAAAAGTCGGTAGATGGAAGGTAGCAATAGCTTATCAAAGGAAAATGATGGGATCCTCCATTATCTAGAGGACCCCAGAGACTTCCCCCAGATCCATAGCCTTTTACAGGTGTGTATGATAAGGATGGCAATCATTGGGAGAACTACTTAGGAGAAAGAACTTCCTATTACTCTCTTCCATTTACTGAGAGACTTGCTAGATCTAGACCTCTTTGGTGCTTACTATCAAAGAAGGAATAAGAAAGATCTTATGAGCCAGTTAAGGCCTCTATGGAGAAGAGTAAATGATTATGTGAACGGGTTACAGAAAAGACACTGTGAGCTTAAATTTGATATATGGCCAGATTTAACTAAGTATACTAAATATCATGATTTGGGCCACAAATTGGGGACCCTCTAAAGAATGGCAAAGAAGCAAAATTGCTTAAAAAAGATTTGAAACATATAAAGTACAAAACTAAACAAAACTAACTATGAAGTACTAGAGTTCATGCCTTTCTGTTCAGCCCTTGCCCATATGCTCTGGTTAATGGTTAATAGTTGATAAACATTGAAACCAATTGTATTTCTTAAAAATAGAGGTAAAGCCAAAAACAAGTGCCTATCGTCATAGTTCGTCATCCAAAAAACAAGATCAGGTGACCAGCTGGTGACCAATCACCCAAGAATGAAGCCTTACAACAAGATTGTGTAACCTTTTGCCCTTTCTCATGGAGACTTTTGCTATAAAAGCTTGTTATCCTCTGCAATAAATCCCACTCAGCACTCACTCCTCTTGTGTGTGAGTTTTCTGTTTGCCATCTCCCCACCTATTCCAGTTATCTCCACTTGGTGTCCTCAGTTGTCCCGACAGAGCTGGTCCGTGGCAATTTCCTAAGTGCATCCTGCAGAAAGTACTCATTCAAAGATGAGAATTCAACGACCCTTCCAAGTGCCGGAAACGAGTATATCAGGATCTTCCACCATTCCCTCAATGGAGGGGGACTAACCTGGAATCGACCTTGAGGTCTCCGATACCCCGTTGCCCTTAGGCTTCCCCGAGAGCCAGCAGACCTTCAGTCACTCCAGGTCAACTTCACTCTGCAGGCCGCTGAGTTCGGACCCAGCATGGTCACCATGCAAAGGAAAATGAACATAAAAGGGCCAGGTGGAACTTCCTGCCACTTTTTTTTTCCCCTAGCGGCTTTTTTTTTTCCTGCAAGCCCTGGGGTCCTAGAATCTGATGATGGGTTGTAGATCCAGAGGCTGCAGCCTAGGATGATTGGAACTGAAGTAGAGTTGCCACGACTTGAGTTCAAGATCTGAGTCTGTTAAAAAATATTATGAAGGAAGCACCCCAGCTCTGAATTCGCCCCATTTTACTGCCAGAGCTCGGATTTGAACTCAAGTCTGGGTAACTCTGTTGCACTGTGGGGGAAGGGGAAGATCACCATCCTTGAAGACTACAAGTTCAGGCCTGCTCCCAGTGCCTGAATTGAAGCCCCAACACTGGCAAAAATCATATGCCCACCTATTTTACACATAGGATCTCTATTTACATACATGTGTGGAATGAGTCATGCTTTCAGTGTAGTTATTTATTTTATTGTGTGTCTTAGTCAGAGATGCATTTTGTATTTTATTGAGTATGATGACAGATATAAAGGTGCTGACATGCACGACAACCTATTCCCATGTCTATAGAGTTGCCTGTGCCTTGTCCATCCTAGATGAGACCCAGGACTTTCACAGGACAGGAAAGCAAGTGAACTGTTATACTGCTCACATCAGGATTCATGTTTTGGTAGTGTTGTAATTTGAACTCAGAACCTAGCAGGCCCAATTGGCGAAAGGGTCAAGGTGAGGACACTGGCCTGTGAGCAACTGAGGAGCTAGACTATTCCCAGAACCTGACATTGAGCACCAGGGAGGGCCAGTATAGGCATAAATTCATAATTTAAACATAGGACCTCTATTGATATACATGTGTGGAATGCATCATGCATTCAGTGTAGTTATTCTTTTTATTTTGTGTCTTAATCAGGGATGCATTTTGTATTTTATTGCATATGATGACAGATATAACTGTGCTGACATGGATAGCAATCTATTCCAATGAGTATAGAGTTGCCTATATAGCATACTGTGTCCTACCTGAGACCCAGGACTTCACAGCACAGGAAAACAGGTGCAACAATGGGCTTCTGAAAGAAGCATTCATGTTTTGGCAGAGTTGGGATTTGAACTCAAAGCCTAGCAGGCCCAATTGGTGAAAATGTTAAGGGAAGGACACTGGCCTGTGAGCAACTGAGGAGCTAGGCCGTTCCCAGGACCTGACATCGAGCCCTAGGGAGGGCCAGGATAGGCATAAATTCATAATTGAAACAAGATCTGTATTGATATATTTGTGTAGACAGCATCTTGCGTTCGGTGCACTTCTCCTTAACTTGTGTCAAATTCATGGAGGTATTGTGTATTTTACTGAGTATGGTGACAGATATAATGTGCTCACATGGATGGCAACCTGTTCTCATGGTTATAGAGTTGCCTATACATTCATTCTCCATCCTAGCTGAGACCCAGGACTTCCACACGAGAGGAAAACAGATGCAACGACTGGCTTCTGACAACAGGATGAAACTTTTGTCAGTGCTGGGATTTGAACTCAAATCTGGGTAACCCCATTGCAATGTGGGGGAAGGGGAAGCTCACCATGCTTGAAGACTAGAATGTCAGATCTGGTCCAAGGCCTGATTTGAAGCCCCAGAACTGGACAAAATAACAAGCCCAACTCTTTCAAACATATCTCTACTTCCATACTGGGGTGGTATGCATCTTGTATTCATTGTAGATTTTTTTTTTATTTTGAGTCTTATTCTTGGATGTATTGTGTATTTTATTGAGTTTGGTAACAGGGATATCTGTGCTGCCCTGGATGCCAACCGATTCCCATGAGTAGAGAGTTGCCTATATAGCATTCTCCATCCTAGCTGAGACCCAGGACTTTCACAGCACAGGAAAACAGGCAACAATGGGCTTCTCACATCAGGATGAATCTTTTGGTAGGGTTGGGATTTGAACTCAAGGCCTAGCAGGCCCAAGTGGTGGATGGGTCAAGATGAGCACACCAGCCTGTGAGCCACTAAGTTGATATGCCCTTCCTGGGACCTGAGATTGAGCCCCAGTGGGGGCCTTAATAGTCATCAATTCATAATTAAAACAGAGGATCTCTATTTCCATACATGGGTGGGCAGCATCTTGGGTTCGGTGTAGTCATTGTCTTTACATGGTGTCTTATTCATGACGTATTCTGTATTTTACTGAGTATAGGATGACAGATACAACTGTGGTGACCTGAATGACAACCTATTCCCATGAGTCTAGAGTTGCCTATGCATTCTCCATCCTAGCTGAGACCCAGAACTTGCACAGCACAGAAGAACAGGTGCAATGACTGGTTTCTCACATCAGGGTGAATTTTTGGCTGTGCTGGGATTCGAACTTGGGGTCTAGGAGGCCCAAGTGCCCAATGGGTCCATGTGAGCACACCAGCCTGTGAACAACTAAGGAGCTGGGCCTTTCCCAGGAACTGAGATCTAGCCCTAGGGAGGACACAATAATCGTCAATGCATCATTGAAACATGGGATGTCTATTCATATCCATGTGTGGACTGCCTCATGCAATGAGTGTAGTTATTCTCTCTATTTTGTGTGCTATGCATGGATGTATTTAGTATGTTCTTGAGTATATGATGACAGGTATAACTGGGCTGACATCGATGACAACCTATTCCTATGGCTACAAGGTGGCCCATGCATTCTCCATCCTAGCTGAGACCAAGGACTCCCACAAGAAAAGAAAATAGGTGTAAACACTGGCTTGTCACATTAGGATGAATCTTTTGGCACTGCAAGGATCAGAAATTAGGGCCTAGTAGGCCCAATAGGTGTTTGGGTCCACGTAAGCACACCAGCCTGTGAGCCACTAAGGAGCTAGGCCAGCCCCAGGGTGGAGGTCCTGGGGAGCACAATAGTCATCCATTTATAAGCTCAAGATATTATGCAAATAAGTACATATTTGTACAGAGTAGGAAAGATGGCGAACTGTGATGAAATCCAATCTACCCTGTGACTACCAATGGTTGGATCTTCCACTATGCGTCTATTTCATGACTGTGATGATTATGTTCATGCTTCATCAACTCTTCATGAACAATAATCGATACCCCATGAGTCTTGCCTACCATTTCCTACTCGCATCCTGCAGGAACTACTCATTCAATCACATTCCATGACTCTTCCTAGGTCCGGAAACAAGTATTTCAGGATCTCCCGCCATTCCCTCAATGTAGGGGGGCTGTCCAGGATTTGAAATTGGGGTGTCTGTTGCCTGGTCAGCCTGGGGCTCCTCTGATATCCAACAGGCCTTCAGCCATGCCAAGTCACCTTCAATCTGCAGGCCACCAGGTTCAGACCCAGCAAGGTCACCATGCAAAGGAAAATAAACAAAAAAGCATCAGGTGGAACTTCCTGCCACTTTTTTCTTCTCATGTCCATTTTGTTTGTTTGTTTGTTTTTTTCCTGCAAGCCCTGGGGTCCTAGGATCCAAGGATGGGCTGTGGGTCCAGAGGCTGAATCCTAGGATGATCAGAGCTGAGACAGAATTGCCAAAACTTGAGTTCAAGCCCTGGGTATGGAAAAAAATTAAAAATTAAAAAATTATGAATGAAGCACCCCCGCTCAGAATTTGCGCCATTTTACTGCCAGAGCTGGGTTTTGAATTCAGGTCTGAGTAACTCTGTTGCGCTGTGAAGGAGGGGGCAGCTCACCATCCTTGAAGACTAAAAGGTCAGGCCTGCTCCCAGTGCCAGAATTTGAAGCCCCAACACTGGCAAAAATCATATGCCCACTTATTTTACACATAGGATCTCTATTTACATACATGTGTGGAATGCATCATGATTTCTGTGTAGTTATTCATTTTATTCTGTCTTAGTCAAGAAAGCATTTGTATTTTATTGAGTATGATAACAGATTTAACTTTGCTAACATGGATGACAACCTATTCCCATGTCTATAGAGTTTCCTATGCCTTGTCCATCCTAGATGAGACCCAGGATTTTCACAGGACAGGAAAACAGGTGGACTCATGTACTGCTCACATCAGGATTGATGTTTTGACAGTGTTGTGATTTGAACTCAGATCCTAACAGGCTAAATTGGTGTAAGGGTCAAGGTGAGGACACTGGCCTGTGAGCAACTGAGGAGCTAGACCATTCCCAGAACCTGACATTAAGCACCAGGGAGGGCCAGGATAGTCATAAATTCATAATTTATACATGGGATCTCTATTGATATACATGTGTGGACAGCATCTTGCATTCGGTGTACTTCTCCTTAACTTGTGTCTAATTCGTGGAAGTATTGTGTATTTTACTGAGTATGCTGACAGCTACAACTGTGCTGACATGGATGTCAACCTGTTCCCATGGTGGTTGAATTGCCTATATAGCATGCTCCATCCTAGCTGAGTCCCAGGACTTTCATAGAACAGAAAAAGTGGAGGATTGATTGGATTCAGACATCAGTATTCATCTTTTGGCAGTGCTGGGATTTTAACTCAATATCTAACAGGCCCAAATGGTGAATGGATCATGGTGAGTACACCCGCCCGTGAGCCACTAGGGGGTTAGGTTGTTCCTGGGATCTGAGATTGAGCCCTGCTGGGGGTCATTATTGATATAAATTCAAAATTTACACAGATGATCTCTATTTACATACATGTGTGGCATGCATCATGGGTTCAGTGTAGTTATTTTATTGTGTGGCATAGTCAGCGATGCATTATGTATTTTATTGGGTATGATTACAGATATAACTATGCTGACATGGCTGGCAACCATGAGTATAGAGTTCCCTATATAGCATACTCCATCCTAGCTGAGACCCAGGACTTTCACAGCACAGGAAAACAGGTGCAACGATGGGCTTCTCACATCAGGATGAATCTTTTGGTAGGGTTGGGATTTGAACTCAAGGCCTAACAGGCCCAAGTGGTGGATGGGTCAAGATGAGCACACCAGCCTGTGAGCCACTAAGTTGATATGCCCTTCCTGGGATCTGAGATTGAGCCCCAGTGGGGGCCTTAATAGTCATCAATTCATAATTAAAACAGAGGATCTCTATTTCCATACATGGGTGGGCAGCATCTTGGGTTTGGTGTAGTCATTGTTTTTACATGGTGTCTTATTCATGACGTATTCTGTATTTTACTGAGTATAGGATGACAGATACAACTGTGGTGACCTGGATGACAACCTATTCCCATGAGTCTAGAGTTGCCTATGCATTCTCCATCCTAGCTGAGACCCAGAACTTGCACAGTACAGACAAACAGGTGCAATGACTGGTTTCTCACATCAAGGTGAATTTTTGGCAGTGCTGGGATTCGAACTTGGGGTCTAGGAGGCCCAAGTGCCCAATGGGTCCATGTGAGCACACCAGCCTGTGAACAGCTAAGGAGCTGGGCCTTTCCCAGGAACTGAGATCTAGCCCTAGGGAGGACACAATAATCGTCAATGCATCATTGAAACATGGGATGTCTATTCACATCCGTGTTTGGACTTCCTCCTGCATTGAGGTTAGTTATCCTGTCTATTTTGTGTGCTATGCATGGATGTATTTAGTATGTTCTTGAGTATATGATGACAGGTATAACTGGGTTGGCATGGATGACAACCTATTCCTATGGCTACAGGGTTGCCCATGCATTCTCCATCTTAAAGGAGACCCAGAACTCACACAGGAAAGGAAAACAGGGCAATGATTGGCTTCAGACATCAGGATGAATCTTTTGGCACTGCTGGTATCTGAACTTGGTGCCTTGCAGGCCCAATAGGTGAATGGTTCCACCTGAGCACACCAGCCTGTGAGCCACTAAGGAGCTAGGCCCTTCCCAGGACCTGAGATCGAGGCCTGGAGTGAAGGGGGGCACAATCGTCGTCCACTTATAAGCTGAAGGTAGTATGCAAATAAGTACATATTTGTATAGAGTAGGAGAGATGGCGACCTGTGATGGAATCCAATTTACCCTGTGACTACCAATTCTCAGATCTTCACCAATGCCTCCATTTCATGACTGTGATGATTATGGTCACGCTTCATCTACTCTTCATAAAAAAAAATGGATAGCCCATGAGTCTTGCCTATCATTTCCTACTCGCATCTTGCAGGAACTACTCATTCAAGGATGAGATGATCACATTTCACACTTCCTAGGTCGGGAAACGAGTATTTCAGGATCTTCCACCATTCCCACAATGTAGGGGGTTTGACCGGGATTCCAACCCGTGGCCTCCGTTGCATGGTTGGCTGTGACTTCCCCGATAGCCAGCAGGCCTTCAGCCATGCCAGGTCACCTTCACTCTGTAGGCCAACGGGTTCAAACCAACATGGTCACTATGCAAAGGAAAATACATTTAAAAGCATGAGGTGGAAATTCTGGCTACTTTTTTCCCCTTCTGGTCATTTTTTCTTTCCTGCAAGCCCTGGGGTCCTAGGATCCGAGGATGGGCTGTGGGTCCAGAGGCTGCAGCCTAGGATGATTGCAGCAAAGGCAATGTTGTCTCGACTTGAGTTCAAGGCCCAGGTTTGGCAAAAAAAAATTAATAATAATAAAAATAAATAAATAAATAATTATGAATGAAGCACTGTCGCTCAGAATTCATGCCATTTTACTGCCAGAGCTGGGATTTGAATTCAGGTCTGGGTAACTCTGTTGCACTGTGGGGGAAGGGGAAGATCACCATCCTTGAATACTACAAGGTCAGACCTGCTCCCAGGGCCTGAACTGAAGCCCCAACACTAGCAAAAATCATATGCCCACCTATTTCACACATGGGATCTCTATTTACATACATGTGTGGAATGCCTCATGCTTTCAGTGTGTGTCTTGGTCAAGGATGCATTTTGTATTTTATTGAGTATGATGACAGATATAACTATACTGACATGGATGGCAACCAATTCCCATGTCCATGGAGTTGCTTATGCTTTCTCCATCCTAGCTGAGACCTAGGACTTTCACAGGACAGGAAAGCAGGTGGATCGATGGGCTTCTCATATCATGATTCATGTTTCCGTACTGTTGTGATTTGAACTCAGAACCCAGCAGACCAATTGGCAAAAGGGTCAAAGAGAGAACATGGGCCTGTGAGCAACTGAGGAGGTAGGCCATTCCCAGGACCTGGCATCGAGCCCCAGAGAGGGCCAGGATAGGCATAGATTCATCCTTGAAACACAGGATCTGTATTGACATATATGTGTGGACAGCATCTTGCATTCAGTGCACTCCTTCTTATTTTGTGTCTAATTCATGGAGGTATTGTGTATTTTACTGAGTATGGTGACAGATATAACTGTGCTGACATGGATGATGACCTGTTCCCACGGTTAAAGGGTTGTCTATGCATACATTCTCCATCCTAGCTGAGACCCAGGACTTCCACATGAGAGGAAAACAGGTGCAACGACTGGCTTCTGACATCAGGATGAAAGTTTTGTCAGTGCTGTCATTTGAACTCAGGTCTGGTTAACTCCATTGCACTGTGGGGGAAGGGGAAGCTCACCATCCTTGAAGACTAGAATGTCAGGCCTTGTCCAGGGCCTGATTTGAAGCCCCAGCACTGGACAAAATAACAAGCTCATCTCTTTTAAACATAAGATCTTTATTTACATACAGTTGTGGTATGCATCTTCCATTCAGTGTAGTTTTTTTTTTTTTTTCGAGTCTTATTCATGGATATATTGTGTATTTTATTGAGTATTGTGACAGGTATATCTGTGCTGCCATGGATGACAACCTATTCCCATGGCTATATAGCATTCTCCATCCTCACTTAGGTGCAGGACTTTCACAGGACAGGAAAACTTCTCACATCAGGATGAATCTTTTGGCAGTACTGGGATTTGAACTCAGGGCCTAGCAGGCAAAATTGATGAATGGGTCAAGGTGAGCATATCAGCCTGTGAGCCACTAAGGTGCTAGGCCATTTCCAGAACTTGAGCTTGAGCCCTGGAGTGGGGCTGGTGCATGATATTCATCCATTCATATGCTGAAACTTCTGTGCTAATAAATACCTATTTGTACAGAGTAGGAGATGTGGCGAACTGTGTTGGAATCTTATCTACCATGTGAGTACCAATTCTTGGATCTTTCCCAATGCCTCAATTTCCTGAATGTAAGTATTATTGTCACACTTCATGAAGTCTTAATTAAAAATAATCATTGTGCCAAAGATCTTGCATATCATTTCCTATGAGAATCATGCATTAACTTCTCATCTCCTCCCTAGACCTAAATTCAAGCACCAGCCCGAAAAACGTAACATTTATAGACATTTTAAATATATGATTTATACTTACATCTATATATTCAGTCTATATCATGTTTGTTGGAGTGATTCATTATATTTCATTATTGATAGATCGATTTAGCATTTATTTTATGGACTGTGAGTGCACCTATAACATTTATTATATTTATTCCAATCTATTCCATAGCATGTGGCTTTGCAGATATATTATGTACATCATACCTGACACCCAGTACTTGCACAGAAAAGGAAAACAGGTGTCACACATGGAATATTACACCAGGAAGAAACTTTTGGCAATGATGGGACCTAGACTAAGGGTGAGTGTCATCATGGCAGCCGCTAGCCCGTTCAACTGCCAAGTGGATCCCAGTATCTGGGATTAAGCCCCAGGTTTGGCCAAAATAGCAATAACTCTCTATGCAGATGATGGTATATAAATAAATATAAATTTAGATATTTAGATACTGTCAGAAATGTCTATCTGATATTCAATGATATATACTACATTCCTACGGATTCTCAGGTCTTTAGTGAGGACCCTATTTAATCGATAGTAGTCTTTTAATGCAAAATAAACTATGAATTTTAATCAATCTGTGTCCTGTGATTATTGGGTCTAATTTCATGCTAGACTGATTCATGAACTACTCATCCAACCATGACATTGATCACATTCCTCTGGTGTTCCTAGGGACAGGCAATAATTTTGTAGGCTCTCTAGCCCTTTGTAAGTGGCATAACCGGGATTCAAATTCAGGGCCTAGGTGTCCAGGTTAGCCTATGGCTTCGCTGACAGCCTGACAGCCTTCAGCAATGCCAGGTGAACTACAGGTTGCAGCTGTGTCACTTGGACACGGGAATGGTCACAATGAAAGGAAGGGAAACCTGAGAAACTACTGACCATCTGCAGTTCACAGTTTTTTTGTCAATGCCATTTTCATTTTGATTTCCTGTCAGGCCCCGAGGCCTAGGAACCCAGGATGGGCTGTGGGTCCAGAGGTTGCACCATCCCAGCCTAGGGTGATGTTAGCTGAGGCAGAGTTTCCACGACCTGAGTTCAAGCCCTGTGATTGGCAAATAAATAAATAAATAAATAAATAAATAAATAAATAAATAAATAAATAAATAAACCTAAAAATAGTAAAAGGACTAATGAAGCTCCCTGGCTTGGAATTTGTGCCCCCCTTTTTTTTCTGCTAGGCCTGAGATTTGAACTCAGAGTCTGAGTTAATCTGGAGCACTGTGGGGAAAGGGGAAGTTTACCCTCCTAGAAGATAAGAAATTCAGGACAGTTCTCTAGGCCTGAATTCTAGCCCCAATCCTGGAGAACGTAACATTTATAGTAATTTTTAGTATATGATTTATACTAACATCCATATGTTCAGTCCATATCATGTTTGTTGAAGTGTTTAATTATATTTTAGTATTTATTTATGTATTTACCAATTATTTTATTGATCCTGAGTACACCTATAATATTTATTACATTTATTCCAATCTATTCTGTAGCACATAGCTTTGCAGACATACTATATACATCATACCTGACACCCAGCATTTGCACAGAAAAGGAAAACAGGTGTCACACTTGGAATCTTACTGCAAAATGAAATTTTTGGCAATGCTGGGACCTGAACTGAGGGCCAACGAGGCTCAATTCATGAATGGGTGAGGGTCAGCACAGCAGCCTCCAGACCATTCAGCTGCCAAGTGGATCCCAGGACCTGGGATGGAGACATAGGTTTGGCCAAAACAGCAATACCTTTCTATTCAGACAGTGGTATACAGATAAATATATATTTAGGTATTTAGATACTGCTAGTGATGTCTATCTGGTATTAAATGACATATACTGTATTCTTACGGATTCTCAGTCTTTAGTGAGGACTCCATTTAATGAATAGTATTCTTTTAATGCATAATAACTATTAATTAAAATCAATTTGTGTCCTGTGATTATTAGGTCTAATTTTATGCTAGACTTATAGATGAACTACTCATCCAGCCATAACATTGATCACATACCTCTGGTGTTCCTAGGGACAGACAATAGTTTCTTAGGCTCTCCAGACCTTTATACTGGCATGACTGGGATTCAAACTCAGGGCCTAGGTGTCCAGGTTGGCCTATGACTTCGCTACCAGCCTGCCAGCCTTCAGCAATGCTAGGTGACCTACAGGTTGCAGCCTTGTCATTTGGGCCCAGAATGGTCACAATGCAAGTAAGGAAAATCAAGAAACCACCATCCATCCACAGTTTGTAATTTTTTTTCAGTGCCATTTTCATTTTGTTTTCCTGTCAGCCCCCGAGGCCTGGGATCCCAGGATGGGCTATGGGTCCAGAGACTCCACCTTCCCAGCCTAGGGTGATATTAGCTGAGGCAGAGTTGCCACGACCTGAGTTCAATCCCCGTGCTTGGCAATAAATAAATAAATAAATAAATAAATAAATAAATAAATAAATAAATAAATAAATAAATAAATAATTTAAAAATATTAAAAATAGTTGGGCACCAAAGGCTCATGCCTGTAACCTTAGCTACTCAGGAGGCTGACATCTGAAAATCACGGTTCAAAGCCAGTCAGAGCAGGAAAGTCCTTGAGACTCTTGTCTCCACTAAACCACTAGAAAACCGGAAGTAGTGAAGTAGCGCTGTGGTTCAAGTGGTAGAGTGCTCTCCTTGAGCTGAAGAGCCCAAGGACAGCTCCCAAGGCCAGAGTTCAAGTCCCATGAACAATATATATGTATATACATACATACATACATATATATGTATATATATGTATATGTATACATATGTATACATATGTATACATATGTATATGTATACATATGTATACATACATATATATATATATATATATATATATATATATATATATAAACTAATGAAGTTCTCTGGCTTGGAATTCATGCCTTTTTTTTTTTCTGTCATGCCTGGGAATTAAACTCGGAGCCTGGGTAACTCTAATGCACTGTTGGGGACAGAGAAACTTAACTGCTTTGAAGACAAGGCCTGTTCCCTAGGCCTGAATTCATTCCCCAGCCGTGTTAAAGTAATATTCATCCACATTTCAAATAATGATTAATATCTACATGTGTTTATTGCATATTGCTTTGAGTGTATTTATTTTACTTTTTGTATTATTCATTCATTCATTATTTTTATTGACTATTATTATACTTATGTATTAACTTGATTACATCTTCTGAGAACTATACAGATTTACATATGCATTATATATCTTACTTCAGACGCAGGACATTCACAGAAATTCTATAGTAGATCATCCCATGCATAGAAAAACAGAATAAATACACCAACCAAAGTCTAATTTATCCCTAGGTACCCCAGTGGCTCACATCTGTAATCCCAGCTACTCAGAGGTGAGAAGTGGAAGATTAAGTTTTAAAGCCAATCCAAGCAGAAAAGCCTGAGAGATATCGTCTCCAAATAAATTGCCAAAAACCAGGCTACAGGGATGGCTGAATTGGAAGAAAATCAGCTATGAAAAACCAAGCCAAGAAAGAGCAAGCTGAGTTCAAATGCAGGGAAAGGGGGTTTGGGGCATAAAGGGGAGAAAACTCCTCCAAAAACAGAAAACAATCAACAGTACACAAATCCCACCTAATTTAAGGTACCAACCAAAGTGAAAAAAAAAATCAACTTGTGCAGTTGAATAACTTTACATGAGCACATATGTTCTTAGGTACACTTCAAAGCTATGTTTTTAGTAATATATATGTATTTGTTAATAATGTACATATTATGTGTATATATATATATATATATATATAATGTGTATATATATGTGAATAAACTAAGAAACCAACCAATGAATAAATACTTCTGAATTAGTGTCTTAATCATGGCATTATAAATTATTTGTACTAAAATTATATTCCAAGTTTCCTTCTTCAGAATCAATCTTTAAGACGTTTGTTCATGTGCTAGGCGTTGGAGGCCCATCCCTATGATCCTAGTTACTCAGGAGGCAGAGATCTGAGGATGGTGGTTCAAGGCCTGATCTGGCAGGAAAGGCTGTGAAACCCTCATCTCCATTAAACCACTAGAAAACTGGAAGTGGCGCTATGGCTCAAGCGGTAGAGTGCACTCCTTGATCTGAAGAGCACAGGAATAATGCCCAAGACGAAGAAAGAAGTTTGTTCATACAAACTTCTAACATTCTAAGGTTAAGAAACTTTTCTTCCAGGGTCTTATGCTCTTTAGGCAACTACTCCACTGCTTGGCTACATCACAGTCCCAATGTTTTTGTTTTTCATTTTACAATCCAGTTTATTCCCAAAATGCTTACAAGTACCTACTCTCTTCACAGAAATGAGATTTTATTCACAAACCCAACCTTTTGTGGTATGACACCCCTAGTGTATTTCATGGTAGGCACTGAGGAAAACTCACACAACACAATTGCAGACAGTTTATAATTACAGAAATAACTCTAAATAGAAACAACATCAATTGCCAGGTGCTGATGACTCAGGCCTGTAATCCTAGCTACTCAGGAGGCTAAGATCTGAGGGTCACGGTTAAAAGCCAGCCCAGGCAAGAAAGTCCATGAGGCTCTTATCTTCAATAAACCACTAGAAAACTGGAAGTGGTGCTGTGGCTCAAAAGGTAGAGTACTCGCCTTGAACAGAAGAGCGTAGGGACAGTGCCCAAGCCCAGAGTTCAAGCCCCAGGACCAACTCCCCCCCTCAAAAAAAAGAAATAACATCAACTCTCCCAACCTTCTAGGGAGAAATGATGTCCTTATTTTCATTCTCACTCTTCATGGCAGATGGCCAAAATAGAAACACCAATGTGCTATGCTAAAATGTAAAAGTTTAAACCCCTTTTTTGAAAAAACTCTCATGTTTTAAAATCAAAATGTATCAAATAAAGGCAAAGTGAACTTTAAAAAAATATTAAAAATGCTAATGAAGCCCCCTGGCTTGGAATGTATGACATTTTTTTGTCTGCAAGACCTGTGATTTGAACTTGGGGTCTGGGTAACTCTGTTGCACTGTGGGGAAACGGGAAGCTCAGTGTGCTTGAAGACCAGAAAGTCAGGCCTGTTCCCTAGGCCTGAATTCAGGCCCCAGCCATGGAAAACGTACTCCTTATATACATTTTAAAGATAGGATTGAACTTCCATACAGATGTTCATTCTATGTTATGTTTGGTGTGGTTATTCATTGTATTTTTTTGTTTTATTCATTTATTTTCCATATATTTTATTGACTCTGATGACACCTATACCATTTATTACATTGTTTACATCCTATCACATAGCATCTACATTTGCAGATGTGGTCTCCATCACGCCTGACACCCAGGACTCTCCCAGAAAAGGAAAACATTTGTCACACTCAGCTTCTTACTCCAAGATTAAATTTTTGGCAGTGCTGGGATCTGAAGTCAGGGCCTAGCAGACCCAATTCATGAACGGGTGAATGTGAGCACGGCAGCCTCTAGACAATGAAGCTTTCAGGTGGTTCCCACATACTGAGCTCGAGTCCCATGTTTGGCCAAAACAGCGATACATGGATCGCCAGATGGTGGTATACAAATAAATATATATTGGTAAAGAGTGCCAGAGCTGTCTATCTATTACTGAATGACCCTTACTACATTCCGACCAAATCTTAGGTATTTATTATACTGCCATTGAAGGAATATTATTCTTTCCATGCTTAATAAACTATTAATTAAGATCAATTGGGGGCTGGGAAAGTGGCTCAGTGGTAGACCGTTTGCCTTGCATGCATGAGGCCTGAGTTTGATTCCTCAGCACCACATAAGCAGATAAAAGAAAAAAGCTGGAAGTGGCACTGTGGCACAAGTGGTAGAGCACTAGCCTTGAGCTGAAGAGCTGAAGGACAGTGCGCAGACCCAGATTTCAGGCCCCATGACCCCCTACCCCCCAAAAAAGATCCATCAGCATCCTAGGATTATTGCACCCAATTTTAGACTTGACTGATGCACAAACTACTCTTTCAATCAAGTCTCTTGTGATCTCCTGCCATTGGTAGGTGTCAGGACTGGGATTTGAAAATGAGGCCTATGTTGACAGGTCGGCCTATAGCTTTCGTGATAGTCCACCAGCCTTCAGCAATGGCAGGTCAGGTCCACTTTGCAACCGAGTCATTGCAGACCCAGGATTATCACCATGCAAAGAAAAAAACGTAAAACCCCCAGCCTTCTGCAGCTTGTGACTTTTTGTGCTGTCCCACTTTTTTTTCATCCTGTAAGCCCTCTGGTCCTAGGATCCCAGGATCGACTATGGGTCTAGAAACTACACCTCAGCCTAGGGTGATCACAGCTGCGAAAGGGTTTCCACGACCAGAGTTCAAGCCCCATGGTTGACAAAAATAAAAACAATAAATACAAAATTAATTAATTATTTAACTAAATAAAAAAATAAATCTCCCTTGTTTGAAATATCTGCTAGTTTTCTTTCCTAGCCTTGGATTTGAACTCAGGGTCTTGGTATATCTGTAGCAATGTGAGGGAAGGTTCAGAGTTGCCAATACTTGAGTTCAAACCCCATGCCAAGCCAAAAATAAAAAATTAAGTCACTGACCATGGCGGGGGGAGCAGTTGTGGATATTAGAGGTCAGGGATGGTAGGGGGAAAACAAAGGAGAAGGCAACAATGCTCAATAGGAAATGTACTCATTACCTTGTACATGTAACTGTAACTCTCAGTACAACATTTTTACAATTAAAAACGTGCAAAAAAAAAGAAACAATGTAATGATCAGAGAAGCATTTGGGGGGTAAGGGAAGGATGTCTAAATAGCTGTACAAAATTCTACACTGCTTTGCTTTTAATGCTCAGTATGAAACTGAATAAACATAACTGCTTCCATTAAAAAAATCAAGTCACTGTCTTGGAACTGGGCCAGTATTTCTGCCATTGCTAGGATTTGATTGCATCGCCCAGTAACTCTTTTGCAACAAGGGTGAAGGTGAAGCTCACTGAACTTGAGGAAAAGAAATTCAGGCTAGAGTTCCCAGGAACTAAATGAAGACCCTGCAATGGAAAAAATACTTCCATACATGTGTAATATATGATATATACTTACATATGTATGTTTATTACATATTATTATTTTTATTATTGATTTTGTATTTATTATTTGATTCATTTATTGTTTATTGTATTTAGTGTTATTATACACATATTTTTACATGTTGTACATGTATTATAAAAATATACAAAATAAATTAGGACATTGACTCATTTTTCATTAATACTACATTAAGTGTTGAAACATAATACATAATTAAATGAAGGTATTTGTCACAGTCTTAACATGTTTAGAATCTGTTCCCAGTATGAGCCTTGTCTTATTTATCTATGGCCATCTTCCTATACGGATTTCTTTACATGACTTATACTCAGAAGCCTTTTCTTGAGAATAGGCAAATTGAGGGATAAAATTGCAAGGGTGGGGTTAAAATATGGCTTAGTGATAAAGAGCTCACTCAGCATGCATGAATGCCAAGGTTTGAATTCTCAGAGCCACATACTCAGAAAAAGCCAGAAACTGTGGAGTGGCTCAAGTGGTATAGCGCTAGGCTTGAGAAAAAGAATCTCAGAGACAGTACCCAGGCCCTAATTTCAAGCCCCAGGACTGTCAAAAACAGTAGGCCAGATGCCAATGGCTCACTCCTGGAAACCTAGCTACTCAGGAGGCTGAGATTTGAACACCACAGTTCAAAGACAGCCTATGCAAGGAAAGCCTGTTAGACTCTTGTCTCCAATGAACCACCAAAATACCTCACATGGCATTGTGGCTCAAGTGGTAGAGTGTTCACCTTGAACTGAAGTGCTCAGGGACAGTGCCCAGGCTTGATACAAGACACACAACTGGAAAAAAAGTGAGGATTAATTAAAGTACTTTTCCTACTTTCTAATTATGAGAACATTCTGTGGAAAATGAACACAGATGTACACTAGAATTGGAGTCAGAGCTCAAGGTTCAAGTGTCCACATCCATATACCCAGCCTCTCTGACTCTAGCATACTACAGGGTTCTGAAAGGTCCAATATTGAAGGGATTAATATGATCCCCAAGCCCTTTGTGATAAGCAGTTGACTTGTATTGTCAATTTCATTACAGTTCTGAAGCTAGCAGAGCACCAGTAGCTCACGCCCATCACCCTAGCATAGGAGGCTGAGGTCTCAGTATCACAGGCTGAAGCTAGCCAGAGCAGGAAAGTCTATGACACTCTGACTTCCTCTTCTGAAAGGTTAGATGTTCAAGAGCTTCCTCTGTTTCGCTTGGTGATGAGAAGTTACTCACACTCTAAATATTCTTAGAATTCTTGAGCTATAGAAGCAAGAAAGAAACATCATTGACCCATCCTGGGTTCAAATGAAGTTCTCAGGATCCAAGCCTTAGCCCTGTTGGCAGGAAGAACTCCAATGAAATGCTATATTTGAAGGACAGAAAACAGTTTTAAAAGCTGGACTAGGTGAAGAGTCCTAGGACTGCAGGATTAGGAGGCAGAATATACACACTCAACAGGGAAGTGAGCTGCAAAACGACTTCATTCATTCCAGGCACAGCCAGAAATGGGGGGAAACCTGAAATATTTGTAGACTTACACCAGGGTCAGGCTTTTCTCATCCTCTTCAAACAACAACTAATTAACCTTCCTCTCTCAGGTGAACCGAGCTTCAAGCTATCATTAAGTTCATAATAGTGAGCCAGTTTAGTGGGGGAGAGGGCAGGAACAGAGTAAAAAAAACATGCTCTCTGGTCTTAGGGAGTGAGTTTTTGACTCTCCAACTGTCAGATTTGAAGGCCCTTCTTCTACATCTTCCAGTCCATTCTCCTTCCTTCATTCTCCACATCATTAATTCAAATCCCTAGTCCAAGGAGAGGCAGGGCCCTTTCTCTACTGTCTCCAAGCACCTGAGTTAGAACCTGGCAGTGCCCGCTTGGCTCTGGGGCCTTCAGCTGCCTGAGAAGTGGGACAGAGACAGTCTTCTTGCTCTGTGGTTGTTTGAAGGTGATGCTGGTGTCCTGGCACACTGTAGAAGGCCTCACGACAGAATTGTTGCCTTCTTTCCTTCTAACGACCAAGACCAGCTTCATTTATCATCTATCTATCTATCTATCTATCTATCTATCTATCTATCTATCTATCTATCTATCTATCTATCTATCTATCTATCTATCTATCTATCTATCTATCTATCTATCTATCTATCTATCTATCTATCTATCTATCTATCTATCTATCTATCTATCAATCTCCATATCTACCTACCTACCTACCTAGCCAGCTAGGTATCTTTTTGCCAGTTCTTGGGTTGAACTCAAGGCCTGGGTACTGTCTATACCACTCTACTACTTGAGCCACAGCATCAATTCTGGCTTTTTCTGTGTATGTGCTGTTGAGAAATCAAACCCAGGGCTTCTTGCATGCTAGGCACTCTCTCACTAATCCACATTCCCAGTCCCCTCATCTTTTCTTAATGGTAGTTTTTACCTAAGCATGCTTCCATTTCACGTTTAATTTTACATTTAATTTTCTGAATGCCGGTTACTACTATGAAACCTGGTCTTCTATTTCCCTGCCTCATTTGTGGCCATTCATGCATTGGCCTCATAATAAAATGTAAATAAAGGCTGCTAAAAGCTTAAGTATGCATCATATAAAGACACAGGCCAGGAACCCTAGAAGAGAAAAGCGATAGGCCTGAAGTGAAGAGAATGATGTAGTATGCAAAATGAACATATATGAAAAATAAATCAGTAAATAAAAGCAGAAGCATTACATGTGCTCTGTTTGCATTCAGGGAGGTAATTTACACACATAAGTAGGTAGGGCACTGATTCATAAACTTGGCCTCCTCTTTTTGAATTTTCTTTTTGGCCATCCCAGGGCTTAAACTCAGGGCCTGATGCGTTCCTGAGCTCTTTTGCTCAAGGCTGTGGCTCTACCTCCACCACAGCTCCAGGCATCTGGTTGTTAATTGGACATAAGCACCTCCCAGTCTTTCCTGCCTGGTCTGGACTGTATCTCCCACTCAGCTTGTTCTCTTAAAGCTCGAGCTCTACCCTTTGGGCCACTGCTCCACTTCTGGTTTTCTGGTGGTTTATTGGAGATAAGAGTCTCACAGACTTTCCTGGTCGGGCTGCCTTTGGATGGCGATCTCCTGAGCGGGTTTCCAGTGGCTTTTCTCAGGGATTCACCGAGGAGCCTCTCCATACAAACCCTTAATCTAAATCTCAGGAGGTACTAGAGAAAACAGAAACATGCAGTTGTTTCTAGTATGCTCCAGATACTTAAGGTTGGAGACACAAAACACTCATAATTATTAGATCATTTTATAGGCAA